>NC_082710.1:73953762-74035504 GCF_030144855.1 Hypanus sabinus | reverse complement strand
TCGATCTCCCCCTCCTCCCTCAACCATTTCAGCAGAGCATCGATCTCCCCCTCCTCCCTCAACAATTTCAGCAGAGCATCGGCCTCCTCCTCCCTCCTCCCTCACCCATTTCAGCAGAGCATCGACCTCCCCGTCCGTCCTCCCTCAACAATTTCAGCAAGGCATCGACCTCCCCCTCCTCCCTCACTCATTTCAGCAGAGCATCGACCTCCCCCTCCCCCCACCCATTTCAGCAGAGCATCGACCTCCCCCTCCTCCATCACCCAGTTCAGCAGAGCATCGACCTCCCCCCTCCTCCCTCACACATTTCAGCAGAGCATCGACCTCCCCCTCCCCCCACCCATTTCAGCAGAGCATCGACCTCCCCCTCCTCCATCACCCAGTTCAGCAGAGCATCGACCTCCCCCGTCCTCCCTCACCCATTTCAGCAGAGCATCGACCTCCCTCCTACTCCCTCACACATTTCAGCAGTGCATCGACCTCCCCCTCCTCCCTCACCCATTTCAGCAGAGCATCGACCTCCCCCTCCCTCTCCTCCCTCACCCATTTCAGCAGAGCATCGTCCTCCCCCTCCCTCCTCCTTCACCCATTTCAGCAGAGCATCGACCTCCCCCTCCCTCCTCCCTCACCCAATTTCAGTGGAGCATCGACCTCCCCCCTCCCTCTCCTCCCTCACCCATTTCAGCAGAGCATCGTCCTCCCCCTCCCTCCTCCCTCACCCATTTCAGCAGAGCATCGACCTCCCCCTCCCTCCTCCTCACCCATTTCAGCAGAGCATCGACCTCCCCCTCCTCCCTCACCCATTTCAGCAGAGCGTCGTCCTCCCCCTCCCTCCTCCATCAGCCATTTTAGCAGAGCATCGACCTCCCCCTCCCTCCTCCTCCACCCATTTCAGCAGAGCATCTACCTCCGCCTCCTCCCTCACCCATTTCAGCAGAGCATCGACCTCCCCCTCCTCCCTCCCCCATTTCAGCAGAGCATCGACCTTCCCCTCCTCCATCACCCATTTCAGCAGAGCATCTACCTCCCACTGCTCCCTCACCCATTTCAGCAGAGCATCGACCTCCCCCTCCTCCCTCCCCTATTTCAGCATTGCATCGACCTCCCCCTCCCCCTCCTCCCTCACCCATTTCAGCAGAGCATTGACCTCCCCCTCCTCCTTCCCTCACCCATTTCAGCAGATCATTGACCTCCCCCTCCTCCCTCCCTCACCCATTTCAGCAGAGCATTGACCTCCCCCTCCTCCCTCCCTCACCCATTTCAGCAGAGCATTGACCTCCCCCTCCCACCTCCCTCACCCATTTCAGCAGAGCTTCGACCTCCAGCTCCTCCCTCACCCATTTCAGCAGTGCATCGACCCTCCCCCTCCCCCCACCCATTTCAGCATAGCATCGACCTCCCCCCCCTCCCTCCCATCACCCAGTTCAGCAGAGCATCGACCTCCCCCCTCCTCCCTCACCCATTTCAGCAGAGCATCGACCTCCCTCCTCCTCCCTCACCCATTTCAGCAGAGCATCGACCTTCCACTCCTCCCTCACCCATTTCAGCAGAGCAGCGACCTCCCCCGTCCTCCCTCACCCATTTCTGCAGAGCATCGACCTCCCCCTCCTCCCTCACCCATTTCAGCAGAGCATCGACCTCCCCCTCATCCCTCACCAATTTCAGTAGAGCATCGACCTCCCCTGCCCTCCTCCCGCACCCATTTCAGCAGAGCATCGACCTCCCCCTCCCTCCTCCCTCACCCATTTCAGCAGAGCATCTACCACCCCTCCTCCCTCACCCATTTCAGCAGAGCATCGACCTCCCCCTCCTCCCTCACCCATTTCAGCACAGCATCGACCTCCCCCTCCCTCCTCCCCGATTTCAGCAGAGCATCGACCACACCCTCCGTCCTCCCTCAACAATTTCAGCAGAGCATCGACCACCCCCTCCGTCCTCCCTCAACCATTTCAGCAGAGCATCGACCTCCCCCTCCGTCCTCCCTCAACCATTTCAGCAGAGCATCGATCTCCCCCTCCTCCCTCAACCATTTCAGCAGAGCATCGATCTCCCCCTCCTCCCTCAACAATTTCAGCAGAGCATCGGCCTCCTCCTCCCTCCTCCCTCACCCATTTCAGCAGAGCATCGACCTCCCCGTCCGTCCTCCCTCAACAATTTCAGCAAGGCATCGACCTCCCCCTCCTCCCTCACTCATTTCAGCAGAGCATCGACCTCCCCCTCCCCCCACCCATTTCAGCAGAGCATCGACCTCCCCCTCCTCCATCACCCAGTTCAGCAGAGCATCGACCTCCCCCCTCCTCCCTCACCCATTTCAGCAGAGCATCGACCTCCCCCTCCCCCCACCCATTTCAGCAGAGCATCGACCTCCCCCTCCTCCATCACCCAGTTCAGCAGAGCATCGACCTCCCCGGTCCTCCCTCACCCATTTCAGCAGAGCATCGACCTCCTCCTACTCCCTCACACATTTCAGCAGTGCATCGACCTCCCCCTCCTCCCTCACCCATTTCAGCAGAGCATCGACCTCCCTCCTCCTAGCTCACCCATTTCAGCAATCGACCTCCCCCGTCCTCCCTCACCCATTTCAGCAGAGCATCGACCTCCCCCTCCCTCCTGCCTCACCCATTTCAGCAGAGCATCGACCTCCCCCTCCTCCATCACCCAGTTCAGCAGAGCATCGACCTCCCCCGTCCTCCCTCACCCATTTCAGCAGAGCATCGACCTCCCTCCTACTCCCTCACACATTTCAGCAGTGCATCGACCTCCCCCGCCCCCTCCTCCCTCACCCATTTCAGCAGAGCATCGACCTCCCTCCTCCTAGCTCACCCATTTCAGCAATCGACCTCCCCCGTCCTCCCTCACCCATTTCAGCAGAGCATCGACCACACCCTCCGTCCTCCCTCAACAATTTCAGCAGAGCATCGACCTCCCCCTCCGTCCTCCCTCAACCATTTCAGCAGAGCATCGACCTCCCCCTCCGTCCTCCCTCAACCATTTCAGCAGAGCATCGATCTCCCCCTCCTCCCTCAACCATTTCAGCAGAGCATCGATCTCCCCCTCCTCCCTCAACAATTTCAGCAGAGCATCGGCCTCCTCCTCCCTCCTCCCTCACCCATTTCAGCAGAGCATCGACCTCCCCGTCCGTCCTCCCTCAACAATTTCAGCAAGGCATCGACCTCCCCCTCCTCCCTCACTCATTTCAGCAGATCATTGACCTCCCCCTCCTCCCTCCCTCACCCATTTCAGCAGAGCATTGACCTCCCCTCCTCCCTCCCTCACCCATTTCAGCAGAGCATTGACCTCCCCCTCCCACCTCCCTCACCCATTTCAGCAGAGCTTCGACCTCCAGCTCCTCCCTCACCCATTTCAGCAGTGCATCGACCTCCCCCTCCCCCCACCCATTTCAGCATAGCATCGACCTCCCCCTCCTCCATCACCCAGTTCAGCAGAGCATCGACCTCCCCCCTCCTCCCTCACCCATTTCAGCAGAGCATCGACCTCCCTCCTCCTCCCTCACCCATTTCAGCAGAGCATCGACCTTCCACTCCTCCCTCACCCATTTCAGCAGAGCAGCGACCTCCCCCGTCCTCCCTCACCCATTTCTGCAGAGCATCGACCTCCCCCTCCTCCCTCACCCATTTCAGCAGAGCATCGACCTCCCCCTCATCCCTCACCAATTTCAGTAGAGCATCGACCTCCCCTGCCCTCCTCCCGCACCCCATTTCAGCAGAGCATCGACCTCCCCCTCCCTCCTCCCTCACCCATTTCAGCAGAGCATCTACCTCCCCCTCCTCCCTCACCCATTTCAGCAGAGCATCGACCTCCCCCTCCCTCCCTCACCCATTTCAGCACAGCATCGACCTCCCCCTCCCTCCTCCCCGATTTCAGCAGAGCATCGAAACCACACCCTCCGTCCTCCCTCAACAATTTCAGCAGAGCATCGACCTCCCCCTCCGTCCTCCCTCAACCATTTCAGCAGAGCATCGACCTCCCCCTCCGTCCTCCCTCAACCATTTCAGCAGAGCATCGATCTCCCCCTCCTCCCTCAACCATTTCAGCAGAGCATCGATCTCCCCCTCCTCCCTCAACAATTTCAGCAGAGCATCGGCCTCCTCCTCCCTCCTCCCTCAACAATTTCAGCAAGGCATCGACCTCCCCCTCCTCCCTCACTCATTTCAGCAGAGCATCGAACTCCCCCCTCCTCCCTCACCCATTTCAGCAGAGCATCGACCTCCCCCTCCCCCCACCCATTTCAGCAGAGCATCGACCTCCCCCTCCTCCATCACCCAGTTCAGCAGAGCATCGACCTCCCCCGTCCTCCCTCACCCATTTCAGCAGAGCATCGACCTCCCTCCTACTCCCTCACACATTTCAGCAGTGCATCGACCTCCCCCTCCTCCCTCACCCATTTCAGCAGAGCATCGACCTCCCTCCTCCTAGCTCACCCATTTCAGCAATCGACCTCCCCCGTCCTCCCTCACCCATTTCAGCAGAGCATCGACCTCCCCCTCCCTCCTGCCTCACCCATTTCAGCAGAGCATCGACCTCCCCCTTCTCCCTCACCCATTTCAGCAGAGCTTCGACCTCCCCCTACCTCCTCCCTCACCCAATTCAGCGGAGCATCGACCTCCCCCTCCCTCTCCTCCCTCACCCATTTCAGCAGAGCATCGTCCTCCCCCTCCCTCCTCCTTCACCCATTTCAGCAGAGCATCGACCTCCCCCTCCCTCCTCCCTCACCCAATTTCAGTGGAGCATCGACCTCCCCCTCCCTCTCCTCCCTCACCCATTTCAGCAGAGCATCGTCCTCCCCCTCCCTCCTCCCTCACCCATTTCAGCAGAGCATCGACCTCCCCCTCCCTCCTCCCTCACCCATTTCAGCAGAGCATCGACCTCCCCCTCCTCCCTCACCCATTTCAGCAGAGCGTCGTCCTCCCCCTCCCTCCTCCATCAGCCATTTTAGCAGAGCATCGACCTCCCCCTCCCTCCTCCTTCACCCATTTCAGCAGAGCATCTACCTCCGCCTCCTCCCTCACCCATTTCAGCAGAGCATCGACCTCCCCCTCCTCCCTCCCCCATTTCAGCAGAGCATCGACCTCCCCCTCCTCCATCACCCAGTTCAGCAGAGCATCGACCTCCCCCCTCCTCCCTCACCCATTTGAGCAGAGCATCGACCTCCCCCTCCCACCTAACTCACCCATTTCAGCAGTGCATCGACCTCCCCCTCCCTCATCCCTCACCCATTTCAGCAGAGCATCGACCTCCCCCTCCTCCCTCACCCATTTCAGCAGAGCATCGACCTCCCCCCTCCTCCCTCACCCATTTGAGCAGAGCATCGACCTCCCCTCCCTCCTCCCTCACCCATTTCAGCAGAGCATCTACCTCCCCCTCCTCCCTCACCCATTTCAGCAGAGCATCGACCTCCCCCTCCTCCCTCACCCATTTCAGCAGAGCATCGACCTCCCCTCCTCCCTCCCTCACCCATTTCAGCAGAGCATCGACCTCCCCCTCCTCCCTCCCTCACACATTTCAGCAGAGCATCGAACTCCCCTCCTCCCTCCCTCACCCATTTCAGCAGAGCATCGACCTCCCCCTCCCCCCTCACTCATTTCAGCAGCATCGACCTCCCCCTCCCTCCTGCCTCACCCATTTCAGCATAGCATCGTCCTCCCCCTCCCTCCCTCACCCATTTCAGCAGAGCATCGACCTCCCCCCTCCCCCCTCACCCATTTCAGCAGAGCATCGACCTCCCCCCTCCCCCCTCACCCATTTCAGCAGAGCATCGACCTCCCCCTCCTCCCTCACCCATTTCAGCAGAGCATCTACCTCCCACTCCCCCCTCACCTATTTCAGCATCATCGTCCTCCCCCTCCCTCCTGCCTCACCCATTTCAGCAGAGCATCGACCTCCCCCTCCCTCCTCCCCCATTTCAGCAGAGCATCGACCTCCGTCCTCCCTTACCCATTTCAGCAGAGCATCGACCTCCCGCTCCCTCCTCCCTCACCCATTTCAGCAGAGCATCGACCTCCCCTTCTCCCTCACCCATTTCAGCAGAGCATCGATCTCCCCCTCCCTCCTCCCTCACCCATTTCAGCAGAGCATCGACCTCACCCTCCTCCCTCCCTCACCCATTTCAGCAGAGCAACGACCTCCCCTGCTCCCTCCCACACCCATTTCAGCAGAGTATCGACTTCCCCCTCCTCCATCACCCAATTCAGCAGAGCATCGACCTCCCCCTGCTCCCTCCCTCACCAAATTCAGCAGAGTATCGACCTCCCCCTCCTCCATCACACAATTCAACAGTATTGAACTACCCCTCCTCCACCCAATTCAGCAGAGCATCGACCTCCCCCTCCTCCCTCCCTCACCCATTTCAGCAGAGTATCGACCTCCCCCTCCCCCCTCACCCATTTCAGCAGAGCATCGACCTCCCGCTCCCTCCTCCCTCCCCTATTTCAACAGAGCATCGACCTTCCCCTCCTCCCTCACCCATTTCAGCACAGCATCGACCTCCCCCTCCCTCCTCCCCGATTTCAGCAGAGCATCGACCACCCCCTCCGTCCTCCCTCAACCATTTCAGCAGAGCATTGACCTCCCACTCCTCCCTCAACCATTTCAGCAGAGCATCGACCTCCCCATCCTACCTCACCCATTTCAGCAGAGCATCGGCCTCCTCCTCCCACCTCCCTCACCCATTTCAGCAGTGCATCGACCTCCCCCTCCTCCCTCACCCATTTCAGCAGAGCATCGACCTCCCCCTCCTCCCTCACCCATTTCAGCAGAGCATCGACCTACCCCTCCTCCCTCCCTCACCCATTTTAGCAGAGCATCGACCTCCCACTCCTCCCTCACCCATTTCAGCAGAGCATCGACCTCCCCCTCCCACCTCCCTCACCCATTTCAGCAGAGCATCGACCTCCCCCTCCCACCTCCCTCACCCATTTCAGCAGAGCATCGACCTCCCCCTCCTCCCTCACTCATTTCAGCAGAGCATTGACCTCCCCCTCCTCCCTCACCCATTTCAGCAGAGCATCGACCTCCCCCTCCCACCTCCCTCACCCATTTCAGCAGTGCATCGACCTCCCCCTCCTCCCTCACCCAATTCAGCAGAGCATCGACCTCCCCCTCCCTCCTCCCTCACCCATTTCAGCAGAGCATCGACCTCCCCCTCCCACCTCCCTCACCCATTTCAGCAGAGCATCGACCTCCCCCTCCTCCCTCACCCATTTCAGCAGAGCATCGACCTCCCCCTCCCTCCTCACCCATTTCAGCAGAGCATCGACCTCCCCCTCCCTCCTCCCCCATTTCAGCAGAGCATCGACCTCCCCCTGCTCCCTCCCACACCCATTTCAGCAGAGTATCGACCTCCCCCTCTCACTCACCCATTGCAGCAGAGCATCGACCTCCCCCTCATCCCTCCCTCACCCATTTCAGCAGAGCATCGACCTCCCCCTCCCTCCTCCCCCATTTCAGCAGAGCAACGACCTCCCTCCTCCCTCGCCCATTTCAGCAGAGCATCGATCTCCCCCTCCCTCCTCACCAATTTCAGCAGAGCATCGACCTCCGTCCTCCCTCACCCATTTCAGCAGAGCATCGACCTCCCGCTCCCTCCTCCCTCACCCATTTCAGCAGAGCATCGACCTCCCCTTCTCCCTCACCCATTTCAGCAGAGCATCGATCTCCCCCTCCCTCCTCCCTCACCCATTTCAGCAGAGCATCTACCTCCCCCTCCTCCCTCACCCATTTCAGCAAAGCATCGAACTCCCCCTCCTCCCTCACCCAATTCAGCAGAGCATCGACCTCCCCCTCCTCCCTCCCTCACCCATTTCAGCAGAGCATCGACCTCCCCCTCCCACCTCCCTCACCCATTTCAGCAGAGCATCGACCTACCCCTCCTCCCTCCCTCACCCATTTTAGCAGAGCATCGACCTCCCACTCCTCCCTCACCCATTTCAGCAGAGCATCGACCTCCCCCTCCCACCTCCCTCACCCATTTCAGCAGAGCATCGACCTCCCCCTCCCACCTCCCTCACCCATTTCAGCAGAGCATCGACCTCCCCCTCCTCCCTCACTCATTTCAGCAGAGCATTGACCTCCCCCTCCTCCCTCACCCATTTCAGCAGAGCATCGACCTCCCCCTCCCACCTCCCTCACCCATTTCAGCAGTGCATCGACCTCCCCCTCCTCCCTCACCCAATTCAGCAGAGCATCGACCTCCCCCTCCCTCCTCCCTCACCCATTTCAGCAGAGCATCGACCTCCCCCTCCCACCTCCCTCACCCATTTCAGCAGAGCATCGACCTCCCCCTCCTCCCTCACCCATTTCAGCAGAGCATCGACCTCCCCCTCCCTCCTCACCCATTTCAGCAGAGCATCGACCTCCCCCTCCCTCCTCCCCCATTTCAGCAGAGCATCGACCTCCGCCTGCTCCCTCCCACACCCATTTCAGCAGAGTATCGACCTCCCCCTCTCACTCACCCATTGCAGCAGAGCATCGACCTCCCCCTCATCCCTACCTCACCCATTTCAGCAGAGCATCGACCTCCCCCTCCCCCCTCACTCATTTCAGGAGAGCATCAACCTCCCCCTCCCTCCTCCCTCACCCAATTAGGGTCCGAGTCCATAGGATTTTCAAAGCAGCTGTGCAGGTTGACTCTGTGGTGAAGAAGGCATACGGTGTATTGGCCTTCATCTATTGTGGAATTGAAGTCAGGAGCCAAGAGGCAATGTTGCAGCTATTTCTGACCCTGGTCAGACCCCACTTGGAGTACTGTGCTCAGTTCTGGTCGCCTCACTACAGGAAGGATGAGGAATCCATAGAAAGGGTGCAGAGGAGGTTTACAAGGATGTTGCCTGGATTGGGGAGCGTGCCTTCTGAGAATAGGTTAAGAGAAACTCCGTCTTTTCTCCTTGAAATGGAGGATGAGAGGTCACCTGACGTAAGTGTACAAGGTGATGAGAGGCATTGATGTTGTGAATAGTTAGAGGCTTTTTCCCCAGGGCTGAAATGGTTGTCACAAGAGGACACAGGTTGAAGGTGCTGGAAAGCAGGTACAGAGATGTCAGGGGTAGGTTTTTTACTCAGAGAGTGGTGAGTGTGTGGAATGGGCTGCCGGCAATGGTGGTGGAGGCGGATACCATAGGGTCTTTTAAGAGGCTTTTAGATAGATACATGGAACTTAGTAAAATTGAGGGCTATTGGTAAGCCTAGTAATTTCTAAGGTAGGGACATATTTGGCACAACTTTGTGGGTGGAAGGGCCTTTATTGTGTTGTAGGTTTTTTATGTTTCTATCTATGCCTTCTAGTTTTGGACTCCATTAACCTCAGGAAAAGACTTTTACTATCCACCTTGTCTATGTCTCTTCTAATTTTAAACATTTCTATATGTCATCCAACCTCTCCTTATAACCACCCTCTCTAGTTTAGCAATATCCTCACAAATTGTGTCTGCACTCTTTACACCTCTCTTATGACTGAGTGACCAAAACTGTACACTATACTGCAAGCACGGCCTCATCAGTGAGTTTCCCAACAGCTGTTCTCAGTGCCCTGACTGGTGAAGGCCAGTGTGCTAAATGCCTTCCTTGTGTACCTGTGAAACAGCTGTCAATGAACTGTCTTCCTACTCCTAGGTCCATCTGTTCCATTATACTCCCTAGTGTTATGCCATTCATACTATAAGCTTTACACTCATTTGACTTTCCAAGATGCATCACCTCACACTTTTTTCCATTGAAATCCATTTGCCACTCCTTAGGCCTCCTCTCTAATTGATCAAAATGCCCCTGTAATTTTTCTTGACCTTTTTCACTATCAACAACCCCACATAATTTCACGTCATTCACAAACGTACTGATCAAGCCTTGAGCATTCACGACCAAATCACTTATATAAATATGAATAACAAGAGTCCCATCTCCAATCCCTGTGGCGCGCCATAATCACTGGCCGCCATTCCAAGAAACAACCTTCAGAATCTGCATTCTGCTTCCTAGCTCTGAGGCAATTTTGATTCCACCTAACTAGCTCTCCTTGGTTTCTATGACGCCTAATGCTCCAGACTTGTCAGTTGTTCTTTGGACCTAGTTGCATGGGAGTTCAGACTTCTGCCCCTTCTGCCTAATTGTAGATGAAAGCAAGGCATGGCTCGGATGGTCGGCATCTTTGATGCCTCATGTAGATACTGCTGATGGGGATCGGTTCAGGGAGGTATGTAACGTGTAATGTATTGAGCAGAGCACAATAGTACTCACTGCAAAAATTTTTATCATGAGCTGCAACAATTCCAATTAGATTGTCAGGTAAAGTGAAGAGATATAGAACCAAGGAAGGCAATATTGAGCCAAGGTGGAGATGGCCTTAAAAATAGTTCCTTGGACATTTCAATATCTACTGAACATCAAACATTTATTTCCAATCTTTCCCATTTTTGCATGCCCATCAATTTACCCCTCCCCAAAACATTCCTGCTGCATGTTTCATGTACACTCTACCATCTGATGGTTGATTACCCTCCCAGGAATGTCTAAGGTATTTGAGGAAACTAGGGCACCCAGGGGATCCCACAGCATGCAGGAAAAGTGCAAACTCCACACAGTGCCCCAAATTGTACCCAATAATCTAAGGCTGTAATGTTTAGAGGGTGAGAACCATAATCATTTTTGCCCCACAAATCCTGTTATATATTGTAGAATACACCATTATCAGTAAATACAATACTTTTAGATATGATTTTCACTGCTTTCTGTTAAACTTGAGAAAACCATTGGTTTTACTTTGTACTCATCCCAATTTGTGAATCCCGAAGTCATCATGGCATCAAATAGGCATCATGATCAGCACGGATTTTGTGGGCTGAAGGGCCTGATCTTATACTGTCCTGTTCTGTGTTCTATCATAGTTGCAAGACATTTCAGATGTACATGAACATGCAGATACATATTCAGTTTACCTTCTGATAAAGAATTCCAAAAGAAACTTCTAGGATGCTAGCAAGGATTAAAATATTCTCCATCTAAATAAATTATAGAATCATGCTGTGCATTAATTTGCAATCATTAGTTCCTCTATTTGCTGCACTTAACTTTTCCTGTCCCCTGCAGTAGCCAGTTTGTGCAAATCACATGAGGCCATCTTTTATTTGTCATAGCCAAGTGGTTGCATTGATGCTAAAAAACAATCACCACTTCATTTAACTTTAAACATAGTAATATATTTGTCTGCTTTATGGACAAATTGACAGGAAAGCTAATTGTTTGCTTCCGTGGGTGTGTGTGAACAAAATGAAAAGAAAGTCATAGTACGGTGAATTCTGGTTAATTGGGCCATCAGTTAATCAGGGTGGCCGGCTGGTGGCATAGTGGCATCAGCACCAAGACTTCAGAGCAAAGGCTCCTGAGTTTGAATCCAGCCGGTTCTCTTGCACGCTTTCCATCCGTGCTGGGTTGAGCATCGAGCTAGCAACTCAGCCTTGTAAAAACAAGATAGCTTGCTTAAAAAAAATGTCATCATGACGCCGTCCCGATTACTTCACTCAGAGTTAAGGGCTTTCTTCTTCTTTTTTTTTAGTCGGAGCATTCGCTTATTTGGGGTAATTCTTAAAGAACAAAGACTAATTGAGAAAATAGCTGGTGTTCCCTTTGTTTATTTGGGACATAATGCCCCTTAATTGGGTCAGGAGACTGTCGCTGAACAGTTTCTAACTAGTGTCAGTCGTGTGACCATTAGACACTGTACACTGCTTAGAGTGAACAGAATTTAAGTACCATCACATGTATCTGTGTTCAAAAAGCAGAGACTTTTTGTCAAGAATAGTTGGTGAGTAATAAACAGTAGGTCTTTTCAGAACTGTTTTGCTCACTGTGGTTTCAAGCATTCAGGCTTGGAGTGGTCAGAAACAGTTGGGAGTGAAAATGAACTGATTTCACTAATTCAACAAGTTAGAAACTATGAAGCCATTGACAATCATCTTGAATGGTAAAATGTAAATAAAGATTTGGAGGATGCAATCGTCAAAAGCATTGTTTGCAGACCATTATCTGCTCTAAGTGTATGTGCTGATTTTGTTTGGTTACAGTCAATCAAAAGAACACGCAGCATATGCTCACCCATATACAATCACCTATATCTCCAAGGAGCTGTGTACACTCACTTGTGTCTCCAAGGAGCTGTGTATGCTCACCTGTGTCTCCAAGGAGCTGTATGCACACGACAGCAGGAACACCTTGTTACACCATTTTCATAGACATGCTAAACTAGGGTAGTCAGTGTGCCTCATGCCCCGGTCAGGTAGGGACATGCCTGTCAACACATGCAAAGTCAGCTCAGGCGGACTGGGCGGATGAGATCTACAGTGAGCTCCAATGACCAGGAAGGTGGTTCTGCAGTGCTCTGTGCAGAACAAAGTGCATACCAAGGCACAGAAGAAATCATGGTCAACCGCTGCAACCAAGGAAGACCCTTTGTAGGTTAAGAGAATAAAACATCCACAAAACAACAATGTTCCCACTTTAAAAATTCTCTACAACAGGATACCTGTCACTGTCGGAACTAATAGACAGTTTTAAGTACTATAATAGTAGTGTATTCTAATTTGTTCTGTATTTTATTCAAATACATAATTTGCTTGTCAGTTAACAGTAGTTTGTCTTTTAAAACAGGGGTCACCAAATCTTTTTTGCACCGCAGACCGGTTTAATATTGACAATATTCTTGTGGACTGGCTGACGGTGGGGGGGGGAGTGTTAATCACAACCGGAATATAGGTGACAAGTGTACTATAAGTCACTTATAAGTGACTAATACACTCAATTTCATTTCTAAAAGAGTTTATCTAAATGAATTTAATATTAAATACACAGTGCATATTTTCCTTGCATGAATATAGTGATAAGTCAATTGTAAGTCATTTATAAATCAATAGCATCATAACGTTTTAAGTAACATTTGGACACAGCGCATATTTTACTCATATGAACATATAAAATCATTGCAACACACCAATATTGCTGAATCAGTGGGAGCCCTGGGCTTGTTTCCCTGCAACAAGATGGTCCCATCGAGGAGTGATGGGAGACAGCGATACTCGAAGGGATTCCTTATGTCCAGTCTATTCCACAAAGTAGTTTTCATGGCTCTCAGCACTTGCTTCTGTCCCGCTTGCTCACATTTTCTTTCGCTCAAAAAACTCAACAAGTTTGTCTTTAAGTGCAGGGTGCTTGGACTCAAAGTCTTTCAGGGCTTCATTGCCTCATTAGACAGCCTCCGGGCTCGAACTCCAGTCTCCTGTCCGCCCGCCTCCAGATATCTTGGCCAGGTATGGCTGGTCGTGGGTGGCGTGAGAGGACAAGGTAAGTGCCGGAGGTCCCCCTGCCGGGGCTGCGGCAGTTGCAGTCCGGAGAGATCGACCGACTGAGTGATGAGGAGTACGACAGTACCCCCCCACCCCCGGTAGGTAGGTAGGATTTATTGGCCAACAAAAGTTTGGCTCGAGAGATGACTTTCAGGAGATCGCAGCGAGGAAGCTGCTCTGCTACTTACGAAACCATGAGCCCGAATTAGGTCATCTGTGAATATTTTAGCACCGGGTTCCTCACGAACATTCGGTGTGCTAAACAGGTTTAGAGGCGGCGCCCATCTGTCCGCGCTCCAGGCCAATAGCAAGGGAACTTCTCACCAGCCACCCGAGGCCAACCAGTGATCCCTATATGGTGTCACTGTATTTAGGCAACTGATGACCTTGTGTGCGTTCAAGTTCAACAGTGGGGGTGACAGGGAATGAGGAAAGGTGCATCTGACTCATATCATTTCCTCTCAGCCCAGTAGCACCGGCTTTGGTGGTTAGGGACCACTGTTTTAAAACTTTTAAACTATTTCTATGAAACTTTGGCTAGTCGGAGCAGTCACTTAATTGGCCAAAATGTTCTGGTCCTAATGTGAGCCAATATATCGGAATCAATCAGATGATGTATACCTAACAGCTGAAAGCATTTCAAATAGTGTCAAATTTGTGGTACAAATTTCCCAGCAGGGGTACATTTAAATTCTATGAAAGTACCCGTAGACCTGACCATTTCCTCGTTACTCACTTGGTTTTCTGTGAACAGACTGCTGGAGGAACTCTGATCAAGCAGAGTCAAGTTTCTGCAGATATCGGAATTTTTGAGCAACATGCACAAAATGCTTAATCAGGACCTGAAAGGTCTTGGGCTCAAAACATTAACTGTTGAATTTCCTTCTAAAAACGCTGGCTGACCTGCTGAGTTCTTCTGATTGAGCAGCTAAGGTAGAATAGATAAATTTTCAGTGTTTCAGACCCTGCTTCATGACTGAGTGCAGAGAGAAGATAGAACCATAGAACATTACAACACAGAAACAGGCCTTTTGGCCCTTCTTGGCTGTGTCAAACCATTTTCTGCCTAGTCCCACTGACCTGCACACGGGCCATATCCCTCCAAACCTCTCTCATCCATATACCTGTCCAAGTTTTACTTAAATGTCAACCTTTAATGTTTTACTTTAAGTGAGCCCGCATTCACCACTTCAGCTGGCAGCTCATTCCACACTCCCACCACTCTCTGCATGAAGAAGCCCCCCCTAATGTTCACTTTGAACTTTTCCCCCTTCACCCTTAACCCATGACCTCTGGGTTTTTTCTCCCCTCGCCTCAGTGGAAAAAACCTGCTTACATTCACTCTATCTATACCCATTATAATTTTATATACCTCTATCAAATCACCCCTCATTCTCCTACGCTCCAGGGAATAAAGTCGTAACCTATTCAACCTTTCTCTGTAACTCAGTTTCTCAAATCCTAGGAACATCCTTGTAAACTTTCTCTGCACTCTTTCAACCTTATTAATATCCTTCCTGTAATTCGGTGACCAAAACTGCACACAATATTCCAAAATCGGTCTCATCAATGTCTTATACAACCTCACCATAACGTTCCAACTCTTATACTCAATACTTTGATTTATAAAG
This sequence comes from Hypanus sabinus, assembly GCF_030144855.1. NCBI lineage: Eukaryota > Metazoa > Chordata > Chondrichthyes > Myliobatiformes > Dasyatidae > Hypanus > Hypanus sabinus. Next base: position 74,020,527 of record NC_082710.1, on the reverse strand, counting down.
GCCAATGTACCAAAAGCTCTCTTTATGATCCTATCCACCTCTGATGCCACTTTTAGTGAACTATGTATCTGTACTCCCAGATCCCTCTGTTCTACTGCACTCTCAGTGTCCAACCATTTACCTTGTATGTTCTACCTTGGTTTGACCTTCCTAAGTACAATACTTCACACTTGTCCGCATTAAACTCCATCTGCCATTTTTCAGCCCATTTCTCCAACTGGTGCAAATCCCTCTGCAAGCTTTGAAAACCTTCCTCACTGTCCACTATACCTCCAATCTTTGTATCATCAGCGAATTTGCTGATACAATTTGCCACATTATCATCCAGATCATTGATACAGTGACAAATAACAATGGATCCAGCACTGATCCCTGTGGCACACCACTAGTCACAGGCCTCCACTCAGAGAAGCAATCCTCCACTACCACTCTCTGGCTTCTTCCATTGAGCCAAAGTCTAATCCAATTTACTACCTCTCCATGTATACCTAGTGACTGAATCTTCCTAACTAACCTCCCATGCAGGACCTTGTCAAAGGCCTTACTAAAGTCCATGTATAAAACATCCACTGCCTTCCCTTCATCCACTTTCCTGGTAACTTTCTTGAAAAACTCTAATAGATTGGTTAAACATGACCTACCATGCACAAAGCCATGCTGACTTTTTCTAATAAGTCCCTGTCTATCCAAATACTTGTAGATCCTATCTCTTAGTATTCCTTCCAATAATTTACCTACTACCAATGTCAAACTATAATTTCCCGGCTTATTTTTTGAGCCTTTTTTAAACAACGGAACTATATGAGCTATCCTCCAATCTTCTGGCACCTAACCCGTGGATATTGACATTTTAAATATTTCTGCCAGGGCCCCTGCAATTTCAACACTAGTCTCCTTCAAGGTCCGAGGGAATACCGTCAGGTCCTGGGGATTTATTTACTCTTGATTTGCCTCAAGACAGCAAGCACCTTCTCCTCTTTAATCTGTATAAGTTCCATGACCTCTCGACTTGTTTGCCTTGTTTCCATAGACTCCATTCCAGTTTCCTTAGTAAATACAGATGCAAAAAACCCATTTAATATCTCTCCCATTTCTTTTGGCTCCATACATAGCTGACCACTCTGATCTTCAAGAGGACCAATTTTATCCCTTACTATCCTTTTGCTCTTAACATACCTGTAGAAGCTCTTAGGATTATCCTTCATCCTGACTGCCAAAGCAACCTCATGTCTCCTTTTAGCCCTACTGATTTCTTTCTTAAGTATTTTCTTACTCTTTTTATATTCCTCAAGCATCTTATTTCCTCCCTGTTGCCTATACATGCTATACATCTCTCTCTGATGCCTCTTTACATGATGCCTCTGGTAAAAAAGTGGCTGATTCAGGGGTAGGAGGTATTATGTGGTGAAGCGAGGTGAATGATAGGCAGAAGGGAGAGTAGCAGAGGAATTGGGAGCCACGGTCATAGGTGGAAGCAGACAAATGGTGACATAGCCAGGCTGGGGGTGGGGAAGGGGGACAGAGGACAGAGGCTGGAGGGAGACAAGGGCAACAGAGAAATTAAACAATATTGGGAATCTTTTAGGGAGAGAATGGTAAATGGGGGCAGTGTGGGGGAAGAAGAAACTGATCAGCTTGGCCATTGCACATATAAAATATGAATTAAATTTGTTGCAGAAGGGTATATTAACATGAAGTGAAAAATGTGAATAATTAAATCAACCATCACAAATATGTTGCAAATATTTACTTCATTAAAATGCCAATTTCAACATATGTTGGCTAAGAAGTACTCTGAAGCTTCAGCTTGATACTTGTGGTTCCTGGAACAGATTAGACAAACTTTTAGACTTTTTAAAACCAGCTGGTATTTGTACAAAAAGAGCAGGGAAACATTTGTCAGTCAAAGAGAGTTTACACTTTCTGCCAACTTTCGGCACTGAGACAGTGATTAAGTTAACTGCACTGGAAACAAAGTTAGTCTGAAGATTAATTCAAATCATCACGATTTGGTTTTGAATTGGATTGTTTTCACTAGTTAAAATGTGATCTTTTCCAATTCTCCATAAAGTTATTTCTTGATGCTAACTGCTTTGGTTTGAAGTTCGACAATGGATTGGCTCATCAGCTACTTTGGAATCAATTCAACAAGCCACTTGCTATCAAAAAAGCTACAAAAGACAAAACTAGACAACAAACAGGCTGTAAACTGTGAGCAACACACTCAAAATGCAGGAGGAGCTCAACAAGACAGATGCTATCTATGGAGGGGAGTAAAGAGTTGGCATTTCATCCGCAGAGCCTTCATCAGGACTGAAAATAATGGGGAGAAGCCAGAATAATGGAGGAGGGGAAAGTGGATAGGGAAGAAAGGGGAGGGGAAGTTAGTCAATTGGAAGAGTGCAGTCATTTGACCCATAGTGTTGTACTGAACCAGCTAAAATAGCAAATCAAAAACACCCAAACACTAATTCCCCACGCGTTTTTCAAAATTCCAGTGAGTACGGGTCCAAAGTGGCCAAACGCTTCTCATATATAAACCCCTTCATTCCCAGAATCATCCTTGTGAACTTCCTCTAGACCCTCTCCAAGGACAAATCATCTTTTCTGGGTTAAGGGGCCCAAAACTGTTGACTATACTCCCAAGTGCAGCCTGATGAATGTCCTATAAAGCTTCACCATTATTTCCTTGCATTTATATTCTATTCCCTTTGAAATAAATGCCAACATTGCATTCGACTTCTTTACCATCGACTCAGCCTGTGAATTAACCTTCTGGGAGTCATGCATGAGGACTCCTAAGTCCTTCTGCACCTCTGATGTTTTAACCTTCTCCCCATTTAGATAATTTAGTGCATTTAGATAATGCACTATTGTTTCTTTTACCAAAATATATTATCATACATTTCTCAACACTGTATTCCAATTGCCACTTTTTTGCCCATGTGCCATAATTCCACTTTCTAAATCATTGATAATGTGAAAAGTAGTGGTCCCAATACTGACCCCTGAGGAACACCACTAGTCACTGGCAGCCAACCAGAAAAGGCCTTGTTTATTACCACTCACTGCCTCCTGCCTGTCAGCCATTCCTCTATCTATGCCAGTATCTCTCCTGTAACACCACAGGATTTTATCTTGTAAGCAGTCTGACAACCACTGCCTCTCCTGCTTGCTACATCCTTGAACAATTCTAACAGTTTTGTCAAGCATGATTTCCCTATAGAGAAACCAGGCTGACCTTGACTTATTTTACCATTAATCTCCAAGTACCCCGAAACTTCGTCCTTAATAATGGACTCCAACACTTTCTCAACCACTAACATATCATTTCCTCTCTTTTGTCTTCCTCTCTTCATAAAGAGTAGAGTGACATTTGGAACCTTCCAGTCCTCCGGGACCATGCCAGAATCAAGTGATTCTTGAAAGATCATGACCAATGCATCTGTTTTCTCTTCAGCAACCTTTCCCAGGACTCTGGGATGTAGTTCATCTGGCCATGGTGACTTATCCACCTTAAGATCTATTGAGTTTGCCTTGAACATTCTCCTTTGTAATACCAATGGCGCATACTCCTGCTCCCTGCCACTCACGGACCTCTGGCACACTGCTAGTGTCTTCCACAGTGAGGACAGCTGCAAAGTATCCATTAAGTTCATCTGCCATTTCTTTGTCCCCCATTACTACCTCACCAGCATCATTTCCCAGTGATCTAATACCAACTCTCACCTCCCTTTTATTCTTTATATAACTGAAAAAATAATATCCTGCTGTATATTATCAGCCAGCCTGCCCTCATATTTTCTTTTCCATTCTTGTAGCTTTTTTAGTTGTCTTTTGTTGGATTTTAAAAGGTTCCCAATCATTCAACTTCCCATTCACTTTTATTACCTTATATGCCCTTTCCTTGGCTTTTATGCAGTTCTTAACTTCACTTGTCAGCCATGGTTGCCTACCCTTGCCATCTGAGAACTTTTTCTCCTGTGGGATATATCTGGCCTACGCCTTGTGAACTATTCCCCAAAACTTCAGCCACCTCAGCTCTGCTGACATCCCTGTCAGTATCCTCCTCCACTCCACCTGGGTAAGCTCCTCTCTCATGCTTCTGTAAATCCCTTTATTCCATTGTGTTACTAATCCATGTGACTCTCTCAAACTGCAGTATGAATTCAACCATATTATGATCACTGCCTCCTAAGGGTTCCTTTACGTTTAGCTGACTAATAAAATCTGCATTACACCCAACCTCGGACAGCCTTTCCCATAGTAAGCTCAACACAAGCTGCTCTAAAAAGCCATCTCATAGGCATTCAACAAATTCCCTCTCTTGCTATCACCAACCTGATTTTCCCAATCCCTTTGCATATTGAAGTCCACCGTTACAATTGTGTCATTACCCTTAATACATGTCCTTTCCAGCTCCCTTTGCAATCTCAACCTCACATCTTGGCTACTATTTGGAGGCCTATCTATGATTCCCATAATGGATTTTTAAACTTGCAATTTCTTAACTCCACCTACAAAGGTTCAACATTCTCTGACCCTATGTCACCTCTTTCTGGATATGTAATTCCATCTCTTACCAACTCCCAACTATGTCCTTCTTTCAGCCACAACTTAGTGATGTCCACATCGTCATACCGACTAATATCTAATTGTCCCTCGAGTTCATCTACCTCACTCCGAATGCTACATGCATTTAAATATTGCACCTTCAGTCCTGCATTCTTCACCAATTTTGCCTCTATGGTACAAATTAACTCTTTGCTCTATCTCCATTTGTACCCAATCATTGGATTGTCCTTCTTTGCATTCATGTTACATCCATTATCTACTTGTAAACCTGCTGGCTCATCCTCAGCTCCTGATTCCCATCCCACTGCCACACTAGTTTAAACCACTCCTACAGCTCTAGCAAGCCTGCCCACAAGGATATTGGTCCCCCTCAGATTCAAGTGCAACCTATCCCTGTTATAGAGGTCACACTTGTCCCAGAAGAGGTCCCAATGATCCAGAAATCTGAATCCCTGCTGCCCCTCCAATTCTTCAGCCACACATTTATCTGCCTCCTCATTCAATTTCTTTCCTCGTTGGGTGGCACAGGCAACAATCCTGAGATTACTACCCTGCTTCTCAGCTTCCTTCCTAACTCCCTATATTCTGTTTTCTGGACCTCCTCCCTTTTTCGACCTATGTTTTTGGCACCGATACATACCACGACTTCTAGTTCACCCTTTCTTTTTCAGGATATTGTGGACATGTTCAGAAACATTGTGGACCCTGGCACCTGAGAGACAAACTTCTATCCTACTTGTGGATTAGGGTCATTCATCCAAAATGTCAGATGTTTTCAATGCTGTTTGATACTTCCAGCATTTCTGCTTTTCAGTTGTCCATGAGTAGTTTTTACATTCCTTTCCCTGTCATCACCCCACCCTCCCCCCCACACACACTTGTAGATGAGTGGTCCGATTAGTAGGCTTGAAGTCATGAAAATCATTGTGTTTTGATAGAAAGGACAGATTCAGATTGTTTTATGACATGTAAGTTGATACACCATGTATGTGGTGGGGCAGTCTGCAAGTGTCATCACACATCCTGGCACCAACATGGCTTGACCACAACGCTCAGCAGAACACCAGCGATCACAACAAAGCAACAGAAACTCCAGCAAAACATGCCCTTTTGCTTCCTTCAAAACACACAGTCCTCCCGGTCTTCACTAATTAGGATTCAACTTTCCATACGACTTAGCAGCAGAATTAGGCCATTTGGCCCATTGAGTCCACACCCTCATTCAATCACGACTGATCCTTTCTCCCCCTCCTCAGCCCCACTCCCCGGCCTTCTCCCCGTAACCTTTGATACCATGTCCAATCAAGAACCTATCCATCTCTAGGTTAAATACAGCCAACAACCTGGCCTCCACAGCTGCTTGTGGTAACAAATTCCACAATTCACCACTTCCTGGCTAAAGAAATTTCTCAGCATCTCTGTTTTAAATGGACTTCCTTTTATTCTGAGGCTGTGCCCTCTTGTCCTAAACTCCCCCACCATCCTTTCCACATCTACTCCCTCTAGGCCTTTCAACATTTCAATGTTCCAATGAGATCCCCCTAGCCCTCCTAAATTCCAGCAAGTACAGACCCAGAGATATCAAACGTTCCCTGTATGATAACCCTTTAATTCCTGGAATCATCCTTGTGAACTCCCTCTGAATCCTTTCCAGTGCCAGCACATCTTTTCTTAGATGAGTCCCAAACAGTTCACAATAGGTGAGGACTCAGCATCACATCCCTGCTCTTGTATTCTAGACTTCGAGAAATGAATACTAACATTGCATTTGTCTTCCTCACCACTGACTCAATCTGCAAATTAATCTTTAGGGTGTTCTGGACAAGGACTCCATTTAGAACCATAGAACATTACAGCACAGAAACAGGTCTTTTGGCCATTCTTGGCTGTGCCAAACCATTTTTCTGCCTAGTCCCACTGACCTGCACCTGGACCAAATCCCTCCATACACCTCTCATCCATGTACCTGTCCAAGTGTTTCTTAAATGTTAAAAGTGACCTCTTCATTTACCACTTCATCTGGCAGCTCATTCCACACTCCCACCACTCCCTGTGTGAAGAACCCCCCCCCCAATGTTCACTTTAAACTTTTCCCCCTTCATCCTTAACCCATGTCCTCTGTTTTTTTTTCTCCCCTAGCCTCAGTGCATTCACTCTATCTATACCCATCATAATCTTATATACCTCTATCAAATCTCCCCTCATTCTTCTACACTCCAGGGAATAAAGTCCTAACCTATTCAACCTTTCTCTGTAACTCAGTTTCTCAAGTCCCAGCAACATCCTTGTAAACCTTCTCTGCACTCTTTCAATCTTATTAATATCCTTCCTGTAATTCGGTGACCAAAACTGTACACAATCTCAGATTTTTGGATCCTCTCCCCATTTAGAAAATAGTCCGCACACTTATTTCTACTAACAAAGTGCATGACCATGCATTTTTCAACATTGTATTTCATTTTCTAATTTCTAGCCCATTCTCCAAATCTAAGTTCTTCTGTAGCCTACCTGTTTCCTCAACTCTACCTGCCCCTCTACCAATCTTTGTATCATCTGCAAACTTGGCAAAAAAGCTGTTGATTCCATTATCTAAATAATTGAACAGCCTAAAAAGAAGTGGTCTTAACACTGAATGCTGTGGAACACCACTAGTCGCTAGTAGCCAACCAGAAAAGGATTAATTTTTTCTCACTCGCTGCCTCCTACCAATCAGCCAATGCTCTAACCACGCTAGTAACTTTCCTGTAATACCACAGGCTCTTGAGAGGAATAGATAGAGTGGACAGCCAGTGCCTCTTCCCCAGGGCACCACTGATCAATACAAGAGGACCTGGCTTTAAGGTAAGGGGTGGAAGGTTCAAGGGGCATATTAGAGGAAGGTTTTTTACTCAGGGAGTGGTTGGCGCATGGAATGCACTGTCTGAGTCTGTGGTGGAGGCAGATACACTAGTGAAATTTGAGAGACTACTAGGCAGGTATATGGAGGAATTTAAGGGGGAGTTATATGGGAGGCAGGGTTTAAGGGTCGGCACAATATTGTGGGCTGAAGGGCCTGTACTGTGCTGTACTATTCTATGTTCTATGTTTTAACTTGGTAAGCAGCCTCATGTGTGGCACCTTGTCATAAGTCTTCTGGAATTCCAAATATACAACATCCATGGCATCCCCTTTATCTATCCTACTTGTAATCTCCTCAAAGAATTCCAACAGGTTTGTCAAGCAGGATTTCCCCTTAAGGATATGACAAGATTGTCCTATCCTGTCCTGTGTCACCAAGTATGCCATACCTTCATCCTAAATAATTGACTCCAACATCTTCCCAACCACTGAGGTCAGGCTAACTGCTCTATAATTTCCTTTCTGCTGCCTTCCTTCTTACTTAAAGAATGGAGTGACATTTGCTATTTTCCAGTCCTCTGGCGCCATGCCAGAGACCAGTTATTTTTTGAAAGATCACTATTAATGCCTTCGCAGTCTCTGCTGCTATCTGTTTCAGAACCCTAGAGTGCAGGGAATCTGGTCCTAGTGACTTGTGTACCATTAGGCCTTTCAGCTTTTTGAGCACCTTCTTCCTTGTAATAGTAACTGCACCCACTTCTCTTCCTTCACACCCTTCAACACCCGATACACTGCTAGTGTCTTCCACAGTGTAGACTGATGCAAAATACTCATTTGGCTCATCTGCCATCTCCTTGTCCCTTGTTATTATTTCTGCAGTCTCATTTTCTGGTGGTCCTATATCCCCTCTCATCTCTTTTTTTTTTAACATACTTGTAAAAGCTTTTACTATCCACTTTAATATTGTTTGCTAGCTTGCTTTCATATTTCATCTTTTCCCTCCTAATGATTATTTTATTTGCTCTCTGTAGGTTTTTAAAAGCTTCCCAATCCTCTACCTTCCCACTAATCTCTGCTTTGTTGTATGCCCTCGCTATTGCTTTTACATTAGCTTTGACTTCCCTTGTCAGCCTTGATTGTATAATTTTGCCATTTGAGTATTTCTTTATTTTGGAATACATCTATCCTGCAACTTACTCATTTTCCCAGAAACTCACACCATTGCTGCTCTGCTGTCATCCTTGCCAGGATCTCCTTCCACTTTACTTTGGCCAACTCCTCTCTCATACCACTGTAATTTCCCTTACTCCACTGAAACACTGCGACAATTGTCATTCAGAATTCGATCTCAGTTTTGAGCTCAGGTCTAGCTGATGACAGGATCCTCAACTCTGGTCAACTGACTGGCCCTCATGGTTCAAGTTCAAGTTTAATTGTCATTCAACCATACATGAATATCCATGGATACAGCCAATCGATACAGTGTTCCTCTGGGTCAAGGTCCAAAACACAGAACTGACAGTCACACACAGCACAATGCACATGTAGCACATATCATATTGCAAGTAAACATCTAGTCACACAAAAACACATACTGCATATAGGCAAAACACATATAATTCTAGAGGATCTCAGCAGACTGGGCAGTATCTATGAAAAGGAATAAACATAGCCCAAGACTCTACGGGACATGTCCTGTGCATGGATGTTATCAGCAAGAGCAAGCAGTTCCTGGCAGTCCTCAATTTGATCCTGGGACAGCCCAACATCCACAGATGTCTTTCATACCCATCCACATTGTTGACTTTTGAGTGCAGAGTGAAGGCCTGACTTGCATTTCCTCCACATCCTGTGCCTAGACCCTAATCTGACCTCTAACTCCCTTCTCCATCCCCAAAATCATCTTTATGAACATAATATTCAACTAAGTCTGAACCACAATCTCATCGGAGACAGCAGCTATCTTTGTTGGAAGCATCTGGGTTACAAATGGATAATGTGGTTAAGAGAGAAGTAGGATAGAGAGCTTAACAGGTGAGAAAGATGAACATGAGAGCAGGGGTTATGCTCCAGCATTGAAAACAGTCAGACCTCAAATGGAATACTGTGGCCTATTACACAAAGCAGTCTTGGGTCACAGATGTTGATAACTTAATGATAGAATCACATATGGAAAATGGTCTACCACACCCATGTTGACCAGCAGGCACCTATTTATATTAATCCAAATTTTCAGCACCTGCTCTGTAGCTTTGGGGCAGATTCAGATTTATTATCATAGATATATGTGTGGACTTTGTTACTTTGGGAAGAAAGAAAGGAAGTAAGTTAGTTCTGAGTTCAGATGACAAAATCTGTAGTCTGATATGAGCATTCAAGACAAATCAGAAAGCAAAATAGTCAGGTAAAATCTATAGAGAAAAATAACTAATTGTCTCATGGAACTTGGGAGTTCTAAGGAAGATATGACCAAAGCAAATTTCTTCAGAAGTAATGCTGAGGAACAGTGAGCTGAGGATTTCTGTCTATAATTCTGGAGTGGCAACACATTGTGCATTTGCCTTCATGGTCAGGGTATAGCATAGAAAACTCAAGATGTTACTTTGCAAATTTATAAAATGTTTGTTAGTCCACTTCAGGGGTGCTGTGTACATTTCTGATTGCCTCATCAATTTCTGGTTGCATGTGATTGTGCTGGGGACAATATAAAGGAGGTACACGCGGATATTGCCTGGAGTAAGGTACATTTATTCTGGGGAAGTGACTAGATGGGCTAGGCTTGGATTCCCTGGAAGCAAGGGGCAACCTGTTACAAGGTCATAAGATATGGTCACAGGTCTTTTTTTCATGGTAGGTGTGTCAAAAAAAAGAGGGCATCAGTTTCGGAAGAGGAAGTGTTTTAAAGGGCATTTGAGGATTTAATACCACATCTTTTCCCAGATGGTTGACATTTGGAGCTTGTCAGAAGTGATAGAATGAGATGAAGTCACTATATTTCAGAAGTGTTTATATAAACTCTGAAATAGGCAAGGCATAAATAGTTCTATTACAGGTAAATGGAATTAGTCTGCTAGATGAACATGAACGTGCCATACAACTGATTAGTTTACTCTTGTTTCAGTATCTGCTAATTGGATACAGAATACACCTATTTAACACTAGTGAATAGACAGAGTAGTGGGGTGCCACAGTGATTAGCATGACGATGTTACAGCTTGGGGTGTCAGAGCTCAGAGTTCAATTCTGACATCCTCTGTAAGAAAGTTTGTACATCTTTCCTGTGAAGCACATGGGTTTCCTCTAGGTGCTCTGGTTTCCTCCCACAGTCCAAAGTTGTACCAGTTAGTAGGGTAATTGGTCATTAAATTGTCCTGTAAATAGACTAGGGGTAAATCAGTGATGCGGCTCAGTAAGCCAGAAGAGCTGTATCTAAAAATAAATAATAAGAGTTGAGTTGACTACTTTATGATTTATGGTCCCAAATTGTTTCAGTTTTAACTGCATAGATATGTTTTATAAAAGCAAAGATTTTGAACTCTTTCTATTTCTAGAAGGTAGAGGGAAACATATTTATTGAAGTTCTATTTTTACATTACCTCTGGTACCACTACAGAAGCTTCATTCATTGCGATCTGGTTCCTGTGTCCCGTTGCAGTCAATTGCAAGTTAGCATGAGCTTTCCTGCACAAGAAAGAGTATTTTTGACATATCTTGGTTACATTTGGAAAACTTCGCTTTCCTCTTTCTCCCCAACTTTGAGTTTGACAGCAAGAGTACATAGTCAACAATCATATTACAAATAACTATTTCAATGCACTATTAAACCCCTATCAACTATTCTTTGCTTGGCTGTTAGAACAGGAAGAGACCTGGTTAGAACTTGAATGGAAATTTTAGCACGTGTTCTAGGCTTGATCTTGGGTGCAGCAATATCTGAAACTTTGCAGGAGCAACAGCCAATAAATAGAAGGCAGTTTTACACACCCATCTAAAAACAAGAATTAGGCTAAATTACTTTAATTGCTGGGCAAACTATTTATCAATTTGTATTAAGAAGAAATATCTATGGCTCCCAGTCAAGATGGCACCTGCGTACATAATCCTTTAGTCAACATTTTCTGGATAAATCATGAAATCATTAATTTCACTTCTTTTATGTCTTCTACATTCATTTTTTTTTTGTCTTGAATCTGATTCTGGATCTGTTGGAGCCTGTGATTTTCAGTTCAGAGATTGTGTGGGTGCTTCTGCGCTCTGTAGTCTCCGAGGGGATTCCGGGGAGCAGAGGCAGTGTTCAAGAACCTTGTGGAAAGAAGGCTGTGAGCTGATGTTCGATTCCATTTCATCGATTAAAGCTTCTCTGGTTCCACAAGTGAAGTGACAAGGGCAATTGAAATACTGGCTGCCTGCCTTTTTACCACTGGTAGGATTGCTCTGCTGCCTGAGGGGAGATTGCCTTTCTATCACTGGTGAGATCGCTCTGCTATGGAGAGGGGAGACTACCTCTTTATCACTGGTGAGATTGCTCTGCTGCAGAGAGGAGTACTGCCTTTTTATCACTGGTGAGATCACTCTGCTATGGAGAGGAAGAATGTTCCCCAGGTTTTGGATGTGGACTTGGCCTGTAGACTTTTTTTTTCAGTCTTACGGTTTTTTTTTGTATTCTGTGTTTTTTTGCCTGATCTTTCTTGTTTTTTTGTGGGGAGGAGGGATTTGGGCATTGCTAATCCTGCTGCCATTCTTTTTCCTCGGTTTCATGGCTATCTATAAATGAATCTTTGAACCTATGGAATTTAGTTCCGATATTTACCTATCCAATTCAAATATTGCACTGTTCAGTCCAAATATTTGTTATCTACTATTTCAGAATATTCAAGTACAAACCTTTTTCCAATTCTTCTCCTCAAGAAGAATGCTCCAACAGTAACAAGCAATACCACAACAAGAATTCCCAGAATGAGGGGGACGCTGATTTCTGGCATTACCAAGTGCTCACAGAATCTTCCAGTGTATCTTTCTTGGCATTTGCACATTAACAAGCCATTAACTACAGAGCACTTCCCTTGCATGCTGCACAGTTCATCTGTGCACAAACCAGACCTTCCTGCTTCAGTCACATTGAAATCCTCATCAGTCTGGTTTGCAGAAGGACTCTGTGTCATTGTACTAAGGTGCAGAGAAATGCCATAACTGGACGTGACTGGAGCAGTATCTGTATGAGGAAGCCAACTTTCTCTGAAGGCTGTGGAACTGACTGGAAGCCACCTTGAAGTGGCCATTTGTTGGGAGAAGACAACTTCAGCAGTAGAACTGTTGGGTAAAACATTGCTTGTCTGTACAGGTCCCTTCCACATATCACCTGTAAAGATAACATGCAGATCCAGAAAGGTCAATCAATAAACCATCTACGAATTCCAAGCATTTAGATTTTGGTTCCTTTCCACCAGAACATAAAATAATGAAACCATAGCAGAACTAGGCCTTTTGCCCCATTGAATCTGCTCTGCCTTTGCATTAGGGCAGATTTATTATCCCTCTCAACCCCAATCTCCCATCTTCTCCCTGTAATCTTTGACACTCTTACTAATTGTTTGCTTTAAATATACCCAGTGACTTGGCTCCACAGCTGTCTATGGCAATGAATTCAACAGATTCACCACCCTCTGGCTGAAGAAATTCCTCCTAATTTCTGAGGCTATGCCCTCTGGTCCAAGACCCGCCCACTGTAGGCAAAATCCTCTCCACATCATTCTATCAAGGCTTTTCAATATTTGATTGGTTTCAAATTTTCTCATTTTTCTAAACTCCAGTGAGTACAGGCCCAGAGCCATAAAAAGCTCTTCATATGTGGATTCTGTTATTTCCAGGATCATTCTCGTGAACCTTCTCTGACCCTCTCCAATGCCAGCACATCCTTTCTCAGACAAGGGACCCATTAAATTCTATGCAGTCTGGCCAATACCTTACAAAGCTTCATCATCACATCCTGGTTCTTATATTCACATGCTCTTGAAATGAATGCTAACATTGCATTTGCCTTCCTAACCATCAACTTAACCTGCAAATTAACCTTTAGGAAATCCTGCACAGGAACTCACAAGACCCTTGCGCCTCTAATTTCCTAATTTTCTCCCCATTTAGAAAATTACTTTTATTCCTTCCATCAAAGAGCAAGACCATACATACATTTCCCTACACTATATTCCATCTGCCACTTTGTCCACTCTCCTAATTTGTTTAACTCCTTCTGCAGACTCCATGCTTCTTCCACACTGCATGCCCCTCCACTTATCTTTATAGCATCTGCAAACTTGGCCACAAAGCCATCAATTCTGTCATCTAAATCATTGACATATAACATCAAAAGAAGCAATCCCAGAAGCAACCCCTGTGGAACACCACTAGTCATAGGCAACCAACCAGAAAAGAGCCTGTTTATTCTCACTCTGCCTCCTGCCAGTCAGCCAGTCTTCTATCCTGTAATACAATAGCTCTTATTTTGCTTAGATAAGAGAACCTTGATAAAGGCCTTCGACCAATCCAATTAAACTATATCCACTGACTCTCCTTTTTCTATTCTGCTTGTTAATTCCTCAAATAATTCCAACATATTTATCAGGCAAGATGTCCCCTTAAGAAAACTATGTGGACTTCGGCCTCTAAAGTAATCTGCCTCCAAATGTCCTGATACCTTGTCCTTAATAATGGACCCCAACATTTTACACTGAAGTCAATTGGCCTATAATTTCTTGTTTTTTACCTACTTCTGCCGGCTGCCAGCAGTGGTGGTGGAGGCAGAAATGATCGGGTATTTTAAGAGACTCCTGGATGGATGCATGGAGCTTAGAAAAATAGAGGGCTATGGGTAAGCCTGGGTAGTTCTACGGTAAGGACATGTTCGGCACAGCTTTGTGGGCCAAAAAGCCTGTATTGTGCTGTAGGTTGCACAGTTAACACACAAATTTGATAGAATAAAGGTAAATCTATTTCTGCAAGATCTGTAACCAGAGATACTGCAGTTAAGGGGGGGGCATTATGCAATATGTTGTGATCAGGTTGCATTTCCTGAAGGGCAGATTGATCTGCAACCACCAGAAAATGTTAACATTTGCAGGAGGGTTTAAGCCATGGAACAAGACCAATTACATTGCTCTTTGCAGGAGCTAGCTGAAAAGCCAAATTGCAAAGCACAGGATTGTAATCAGGAACAGTTGCTGAAATTATTTGAATAAACTTACATTCCATTTCATCTGATCCATCGGTACAATGTTTGTCACCATCACAAACTTGTTCATTCAAGATGCAGTCAAAACCATCAAGGCAAGGCCAAGTCTGTTTTGGACACCCCATAACTTCACAAGTACTATCATTGACAAGGCGATATCCTGTGGAACATCTGCAGGTTCTACCTCCAGGGTATGGTAGGCACAAATGGTTACAGCCACCATTTCCCTCTGAACAGAAATTATTTCCTGCAGCAAATATAGAAAGAGTCAGTATTATTTAGTGTACACTACTGTGAGTGGATAATCACAGTAGGGCTTACTAGAAGGGATAAAATAGAAAACATTCAAAACTTGAGATTTTTAGCTAAAGAACATTTGCCTTTATTTTACAGACTTCCCAATTCAAAACCTTGGTATATAGCTAGTTGATAGAAACTTACCTTGCTGTCTATTATATATTTTAAGACCAATAATTTTCTGTTCCACTTCAAACCACTGCTTCTCTTGTCCCTTTGCACTGTACCACAATTTTGTGTAACCTGTCAAGAAATAACTTAGAATTATGATGCAAGGTATGAACTAGGAATCATGGTCAAATGTGAAAAACTTACCATTATGTACAGTTGTCCAAAACAATGTGTTCTCCCAATATGCAAACACCGAATGAACCCCGAGGCCTGTTTTCACCTCTTGAAATTCTGAACCATCCAAGAGAATACTGTCAATAACATTATTATCTGAAGAACAGGAATAAAATTACAACTGGTTATTAGGATTAGTCTTCAGCCCAATATTACAGTTCAAGTTTTGAAGAAAGCAGTAATGGGTAATTCTTGACTTGTAGTCTTGCCAAGTGCAACTACAATATCATTCTAATTACATTAAATATCATGACTTGTCGAGCTCAAGTTGACCAAATATGGGGTTTAAGCTTGGTTAAAAGACTAAAATGTAAAATATATTAGTGTAACTGTCAATTATTCTTGCACAGAATACTCCCCTGGCACCTCCACAATGATGATTTAAACAGTTTCTAATTCCCATTGATAAATCATAGGACCACCCGTTAAAAATTAAAATCATTTGTTACGTTGTCAATTAGAATGAAATGGAGAGAATCAGAAACAAGTTCCCAACCAGGAGTTAAATCATGATGCTGGCTCATTTAACTGGAAGTAATGGCTTACAGAATGTTTCAGTAGCTTGAGCTATAGGACTCATACAATTTTGAACCAAAGACAAGTCTTAAAATGTTAAGGACACTATAAAATACTCTTGCAATTTCCTTCAGTGAATTAGTGGAAAAACAGGCATCTACCATAGGCTGAATTTACCAAAGATTGATATCCAAGCTTCTGCCTCTGTTTTTGTCAGAAAGTGTGCATATCCTGACATTAAGAAAACCTGGCTGAGTAGGACAGTTTAAAAACTGCTTGAAACATTTACACCCTGTAAATGAGGGTGGTTAAAATGTTAAGGACACTGTAAAATATTCTTTGAGGTTTTTGAGAGGAGAGGCATAGGTCATGGGTAGATTTCTTTTGTAATTTAAACTTTTTTCCATTGTTCTTGTCTATTTAGACCAGTGAGGATGCCAGCAGGATAGGGAAATGCTCCTTTTGTGGGAGGTGGCAAGGCTGGGAGATCTCCAGTGCTGCTGATGACTACTCCTGCGAGAAGTGCATCCAGCTGCAGCTTCAAACAGACCATGTTCAAGAGTGGAGCTGGAACTGGATGAACTCCAGATCATTCCGGAGGCTGAAGGGGTGATAGACCGAACATACAGGAAGCTAGTTACAGCCAAGGTGCAGGACACAGGTAACTGGGTGACTGACAAGAGAGGGAAAGGGGACAGGCAGAGTACCCCTGTGGCCGATCCCCTCAACAACAGGCTTGAATGCTGTTGCGGGGGATGATGACCTAGCAGAGGAAAGACACAGCAGTCAGGACTCTGGCTGTGTCGCTCAGAAGGGAAGAAGATAGGGAAGAAGAAGGGAAGAAGCTGCAGTGATAGGTTATACGTAGTTTGGGGAAACAGAAAGGAGGTTATGTGGATGAGAATGGGATTCCGAGATGGTATGTTGCCTCCCAGGTGCCAGGGTCAGAGACATCTTGGATGAAGTCCACAGCATTCTTAAGCGGGAGGTGAGCAGTCAGAGGTTGTGGTCCACGTCTGTACCTATTACATGGGTAGGTAGGATGATCTGGTCCTGCAAAGTGAGGACAGGTATTTAAATGCTAAGTTAAAGGACAGAACCTCCAATGATGTGATCTCAGGATTGCTATCTGTGCCACATGCTACTGAGGCCAGAAACAGGAAGATCATAGAGGTTAAGGAATTGATTCATGAGGGAGGGCATCAGATTTTTGGATCATTGGGCTCTCTTACAGGGAAGGTGTGACCTGTACCAAAAGGACGGTTTTTCACCTGAGCTGAAAGGGGAACTAATATCCTTGTGGGAAGGTTTGCTAGTACAGCATGGGATGAATTGAAACCAGCAGTGCAAGGGGATGGGAACCAGAATGCCAGAACAGAATAGATAGTAGATTGCTTGTGGAGAAAGACAATTTGTGGCATACAACTTCAGGAATCCAAAGGTTAAGCATGGTGGGAGTCATGTTCTGAGCTGCATATATTTCAGTGCAAGAATATTGTGGGAAAGGCAATGAGCTCAGGGCATGGATCAACACCTGGAATTATGACGTTGTAGCCATTAGTGCGACTTGGTTGTAGAAGGGGTAGGACTGGCAGCTCAGTACTCTGGGGTTCCGTTGTTTTAGATGTGACAGAGTGGGAGGGATTGTGTTACTCATCAAGGAAAATGTCATGGTAGAGCTCAAACAGGACATTCTAGCAAGCTCGTATAGTGAGGCTTTATGAGTAGAACTAAGGATTAAGAAAGCTTTGATCACGTTAATGGGTTTATGTTATAGACCACCCAACTGTCCATGGGATTTAGAGAAGCAAATCTGTAGAGGTATTTACTTGGGAGACAGACATATAGTCTATAGAACTGAGGCAAAGAAGCAGTGAGATTATGGATTCTACACAACTTACAAGAGGAGAAGGTTTTTGCTGTCTTGAAGCAAATTAGGATGAACAAATCCCCAGACCTGACAAGGGGATCCCTGGGACCTTGTGGGAGGTTAGTGCAGAAATTGCACAGGCCCAGGCAGAGATATTTAGAACATCCTTAGCCATGGGTGAGGTACCAGGGGGTTGGAAGATAGCTAAATTGTTCTGTTTAAGAAAGGCTTTAAGATGGCCTTCAAGATGGCGGCATGACGCAGTTTGCAGTGGCCTCTCCAGAGCTGATATCTGTTATTTGTTGAGCAATCCTAATCTGATGAAAAACAGATGTGGGAGCATGGAGGAACATCTGGAAATCTCCAGGAAGGCCTTCTTTTTTGCTGCTGCTGCTGTGAGGTCTGGGAGTCTGCTGGGAAAAACAGGCCCTCAGTCCTCGGGGTCATGTTGCTGATGGCCGGTGGCAGGGGCATTGTAGTGTGCTCGGCAGAGGATGGTGCTTGGAGAGGCTGTGCCAGAGGGGGTGGTCGGAGGATCGACGGACTTGGAGTCCACTGCGGTCAGGGCGCTTTCACTGTGTGCTGCATCTGCGAGGCTGAATCCGGCGGCGCCATGGAAGTCCATAGTGGGGATATTCCCTTCTGCCACCTGCGTGTGATGACGAGTCTATTGGGACCCTGAGGACTTGTGGAAACTGTGTGGTGGTTTCTTTCGACCTTATAGTCTTTTAACATCTTTGGACTATTTTTACTGTGCCCATGGTTTGTTTTTTTTTATCAATTATGGTATTGTTTGCACTGTTATAACTATATGTTAACTATAACTATATGTAACTATGCAGTTTTGTGTAGATCTTGTAGCTTTAAGTTTTGGTTTGTTGGGTGGTAGAGATGGTCTCCTGACTTGGTGTGCCTGGGTAGTCTTGTTTTGTCTGGTGGATTTGCAGCCCCTTTCCGGGGAATGCGCTAAGATGGTAGTGCAATATTAATTCACAGCAGCCTCTCCAGACTCTGGATTTGGGGATTGCCAAACATTATGTGGATTTTCAGGTGTAGTCTGTTTTGTCATGCGCTTTTGTGATATTCTGGAGGAACATTGTCTCATTTTTTAACTGCATTGCAGTCGTGGTTTCTAAATGACAATAAACCGAAATTCAATTCAATTCAATTCAATATACCAGGAAATTTTAAGCTGGTGAGCCTGACAGTGTGAAAGTTACTGGAAGGTATTCCAAGGGACCAGAAATACAGTAGGAGTAATTGGATAGAGAAGGGCTGATTAGGGAATAGTCAACATGGCTTTGTGCATGTTAAGTACCGTACAACCAATCTTAGAGTTTTTCTAGGAAGTTACCAGGAAAGTTGATGAAGGTAGGGCAGTGAATGTTGTCTACATGGACTTTAGCGAGACCTTTGACAAGGTCCTACGTGAGAGGTTGGTCAAAAAGATTCAGTCGATTGGCATTCAAGATGAGGTAGTGAATTGGATTAGACATTGGCTTTGTGGGAGAAGCCAGGGAGTAGTAGTACATGGTTGTCTCTCTTACTAGAAGCCTGTGACTTGTGGCATGTGACAAGGATCAGCGTTGGGTTCATTGTTGTTTGTTATCTATGTCGACAATCTGAATGATAGTGTAGTTAACTGGATCAGCAACTTGTGGATGACGCCAAGACTGGGGGGTGTAAAGAACAGTGAGGAAGACTATCAAAACTTGCAGTGGGATCTGGACCAGCTGGAAAAATGGTCTGAGAAATGGCAGATGGAATTTAATGCAGACAAAAGGAAGGTGTTGCACTTCGGTAGGACCAACCAGGTTTGGTTTTACATGGTAAGCAGCAGGGCACTGAGGAGTGTGGCAAAACAGAGGGATCTGGGAGTACAGATCCATAATTCCTTGAAAGTAGTGTCATAGGTGGATAGTGTTCTCAAGAAAACTTTTGGTACATTGACCTTCAGAATTCAATCTATTGAGTTATTTTGTATTTGAATAAGACGTTGGTGAGGCATAAATAAGTTGGCACAGTTTTAGTTACCTACCTACATGAAAGATATAAATAAGACTGAAGGAGTGCAGAGAACATTTACAAGCATGTTGTTGGGATTTAAGGACTTGAGTTATATGGAAAGACTGAATAGATTAGGATATTATTCCTTAGAACATAGATCATTGAGGGAAGATTAGATAGAAGTATACAAAATTATGAGTGTATAGACAGGGTAAATTCAAGCAGGCTTTTTCCACTGAGTTTGGGTGAGACAACAACTGGAGATCATGAACTAAAGGTGGAAGTTGAAATATTTAAGGGGAACGTGAGGGGGAACTTCTTCAATCAGAGGGTGGTGAGAGTGTGGAATGAGTTGCTAGCGCAAGTGGTGATTGCAGATGTGGATGGTGATTTCAATATTTGAGAAAAATTTGGATAGGTACATGAATGGGAAGGGTATGGAGGACTATTATCTGGATACAAGTTGGTGGGACTAGACAGATTAATGGTTGAGCATGGTCTAGATGTGCTGACAAGCCTGTTTCTGAGCTGTAGTGTTTTCTGACTCTATGACTTTCAAACTGCCTCAAAAGCAGAGTAGATTAGTCTAAACTCAAGCAGTCCTGAAGTTTACTAGCTGCATCTTAAAAGCTCTTTACGAGCACTTGCCCAAGTCAATCCAATAAAGCCGAGTGCCAGATTCTGTAATTGCCAGTCCAGTTGGAAGGCGACACTTTTTCCAAACAACTTTTCGGTTCTGTCCATCCATGAAAGAACATTCAATCTTTGGACCATCTCCTTGGTTTTCTGACCCCCACTCAGAGAAACACATGATGCCTGAAGGGGGATGTAATACAAGAGAAGTTGAACGACTGAGATGCTCTATTAACACAAGTCGATAAAGGCCATCAACAGATGCGACTTCAATTCCACAAGGTTTGTTGGTGATCCAGTAGAGATTTTTGCCTAACCAGTCCACTGTTAAAGAGATGATCTCAATATTAGGCTGGAGAATCTTCTGCCATGAGGAAATATTAGGCCTCATCACTAGATGACCAATAAGACCTTGATCAGACGCTGCAAAGTAGAGCACTTTGTCTTTCCAGATGTAATCAGCAGAAGTCACTTGCATGTTAATCAGCTGGTGAACTAAGTGTTCTGGTAAATCTTTCAATCCTTTGCCTTGGTCTAGACGATTCAGATATATCTAGAAGATTACAAAATACTGAAATTAATGTCAAAATTACAATCCTTTAGGATAGTAACTGAGATGAAGCACTACTTTACTGAAACTAGATAAATGTTGTGCTATAATTAATTATAACAGGCAAGAACTAAAAGTTTGCCCAAGTACTGCAACAGCTTGGCTTTTTGGTTGGTGTAACCGGGAAACTCCTATTTTCATCTAATAGAGCATCTTATCAATCCAAGCAAAATCATATCAATTCAAACTAAAGGGCTTTCTCCATCCAACTGGTTCTTATATGAATAAAGGATCAAATAAATAGCTTAGAAAGGGATAAGAATTTAACTTTAGGTAACATGGAGACAAAATAGAAGTGTGGTGAATACAGGAATGATGGTGTTATATTTAAAAGCGTGCAATATTGTGGTAAACTATGTGTATACCTGTCTGGACACGCCCCTCTGCTGACTACACCTGTGGCTCCTCCCACAAACCTCTGTATAAAGGCGATTGGAGGCACTGCTCCTCCCTCAGTCTCCAAGATGTTGTGGTCACTTTTGCAGTTAATAAAAGCCTATCGTTCGCCTCCCGTCTCCGAGAGTTATTGATGGTGCATCAAATATGCAGTAATAAGCTAGATGATCTTGTACCACAGTTACAAAATGGCAGATTTAGCTTAACTTCTCATATCTACATTGAAAATTACAATGAAATGTATCATTTCAACTTCCTTAATATTGATTGGCAGTTCCTCAGTGCAAAAGGGTCAGGTGGGGCAGAATTTGTTAGGTATGTCCAGGAAGGATTCCTGACACAATATATAAACAGGCCCACTAGAGAAGAGGCAACACTGGATGTGGTTCTAGGTAATGAATCATATCAGGTGTCAAATCTTTTGGTGGGTAACATTGTGAAGGATCCCACCCACCCTGATCATGGGCAGTTTTGACTTACTACAACCATTACTTTATCATTTCTTGTCAGTCACCTTATTTATAGACACTTCTGTGCATAGCATCACTTTATGGACATACAATCAATCTCTGTATATACAATAAAGTATCTTATGTATTTATATTCATTATATTTTTATTATTATTTCAGTCTTCTTATTGTGTTTCTTCTTCTGCTGCATTGAAATTGCAGAAGGAATTATTTTATTCTGCTTCAGATTTCTGTACTGGAAATGATTTAACAATGTTGAATGCTTGAACACTCTTCAATACAGTAAGAAACCTGTCTTACATTCTGCTTATACAGATCACTTCTTCACACAGTGCATGGAGGCAGAGCAAGATAATCCAACAGCAATGCAGAATAAAGTGTATTCTGAACAAGGGGAGTGCAAGTAAATGATAAGGTTCATAATGAGGTGCATTGTGAAGTCAAGAGTCTATTTTATTGTACTAGGCAACCATTTAAGTTCCATAACAGTAGAGTAGAAGCTGTTCTTGAGCCTGGTGGTACATGCTTTGGCTCCACTGAAGTAAATTGAATTGATTTTATTTCTTACATCCTTCACATACAAGAGGAGTAAAAACCTTAACATTACGTCTCTGACTAATTGTGCAATCATAGTAATTTATAATAAATAGAACAGTCAATGTAATATAGAGTACACTCAAATCAATGCCAGTTCATCAGCCTGATGGCCTGGTTGAAGAAGTTGTCCTGGAGCCTGTTGGTCCTGGTTTTTATGCTGAGGTACCGCTTCCCGGATGGTAGCGGCTGGAATAGATTGTGGTTGGGATGGTATGGGTCTCCGATGATCCTACAGGCCCTTTTTAAACACCTGTCCTTGTAAATGTCCTGAATCATGGGAAATTCACAACTACAGATGCGCTGGGCTGTCCACACCACACTCTGCAGAGTCCTGTGATTAAGGAAGGTACAGTTCCATACCAGATAGTGATGCAGCCAGTTAGGATGCTCTCAGTTGTGCCCCTGTAAAAAGTTTGTAGGACTTGGAGGCCCATACCAAACTTCCCCAACCATCTGAGGCACTGTTGTGTCTTTTGCACCATACAGCTGGTGTGTACAGACCGCGTGAGGTCTTCAGTGATGTGGATGCCGAGGAACTTGAAGCTGTTTACCCTCTTAACCCCAGATCCATTGATGTCAATAGGGGTTAGCCCATCTCCATTCCTCCTGTAATCCACAACCAGCTCCTTTGTTTTGTTTCACTGAGGGAGGGGTTGTTTTCTTGACATCACTGAGTCAGAGAGATGACATCTTCCCTGTAGATAAAGCCAATCAATGTAGTTCTGTCAGTAAATTTAATTAGCTTATTGGAGCTGTGGGTGGGAATACAGTTATGGGTATAGAGGGAGTAAAGGAGGGGACTCAGGAGGGGACTGAGGAGTTCCTACATTGAGAGTCAGAGGGTTGGAGGTGAGGTAGCCTACTCTTACAACATGCTGGCAATCTGACAGGAAGTCCAAGATCCAGCTGCACAAGGCAGAGTCAAAAATCTATAGAAAAATAACCATAACAGAATCAATGAAAGACCAACCAACTTGGACATTCTACCAGAGTGAAGAACTGTGCAAATACAAGAAGAAATAAATAATAATAATACATAAGTAAGCTATAAAAATTAAGAACATGAAATGATGAGTAACCTTGAAAGTGAGACTCTTGTTTGTGGGAATATTTCAATGATGGAGCAAGTGAAGTTGACTAAAGTTATCTCTTTTGGTTCAGGATGTTGGTTGAGGGATAGTAACTGTTCCTGAATGTGGTGGAGAGAGTCCTGAGGCTCCTCTACCTTCTTCCTAATGGCATCAGTGCAAAGAGAGCATGTCCTAAGTGGTGGGGGTCAGCGATGATAGATGCTACTTTCCTGTGACAGTGTTTCATGTATATGTGCTCAATGGTGGGGTCAGCTTTACCTGTGATGCATTGGTCGATGCCCAGTACTTTTTGTAGGTTCAAGGACATTGATGTTTCCATACCAGGTCGTGATGCAACCAATCAAAATATTCTCCACTACACATCTCTAGAAGTTTGGCAAAGTTTTAGATGTCATTCCAAATCTCTACAGACTCCTAAGAATGTAGAGGATATCTGTAGATGCTGGAAGTCAAAGCAATGCACACAAAATGCTGGAGGAACTCAGCAGGTCAGGCAGCATCTTTGGAAAAGAGTAAACAGTTGACATTTTGGGCTGAGACCCTTCATCAGGACTGGAAAAAATATATTAGAACTCAGAATAAGAAGGTGGGGAGAGGGGAGGAAGAAGTACAAGATATTAGGTGATAGGTGAAACTGTGAGAGGGGAAGGGGTGAAGTGAAGAGCTAGGAAGTCAATTGGTGAAAGAGATAACAAGCTAGAGAAGGGGGAATCTGATAGGAGAGGACAGAAGGCAATGGAAGAAAGGGAAAGGGAGGAGCAACAGAGGGAGGTGATGGACAGGTAAAGAGATAAAATGAGAGAGGGAATAGGGAATGGGGAGTGGTGAAGGGGGGGGGGGGGCAATTACCAGAAATTTGACAAATCAATGCTCATGCCATTAGGTTGGAGGCTACCCAGATGGAATATAAGGGGCTGCTCCTCCAGCCTGTGTGGCCTCATTGCAGCAATAGAGGAGGCCATGTGCTGACACGTTGGAATGGGAATGGAAAGTAGAATTGAAATGAATGGCCACTGGGAGATCCCATTTTTCGGGTGCTAAGCGGGGAAATTTCCCTATCTGCGTCGGGTCTCACCGATATATAGGAGCACTGTATACAATAGATGACCCCAACAGAATCACAGGTGTAGTGTCGCTCACATGAAAGGACTGTTTGGGGCCCTGAATGGAAGAGGTGTAGGGGCAGGTGTAGCATTTGTTCTGCCTGCAAGGGAAAGTGCCAGGAGGGAGATCAGTGGGGAGGGACAAATGGACAAGGGAGTTGCATAGGAAATGATACCTGTGGAAAGCAGAAAGTGGGAGGAGGGGGAAGGAAAAGATGTGCTTGGTGGTGGGATCCTATTGGAGATGACAGAAGTTACAAAGAATAATGTGCTGGATGTATAGGCTGGTGGGGTGGTAGGTGAGGACAAGAGAAACCCTATTCTTGGTGGGGTGTCGGGAAGATGGGGTAAGGACAGATATGTATGAAATGGAAGAGATGTGGGTGAGGACAGCATTGATGGTGGAGGAAGGAAAGCCTCTTTCTTTGAAAAAGGAGGACATGAAAAGCCTCATTCTGAGAGCAGAAACAGCAGAGACAGAAGAACTGAGAGAAGGGGATGGCATTTTTACAAGTGACAGAGTAAGGTATAGTCCAGGTAGCCAGGTAGCTGTGAGAATCAGTGGGCTTATAAAATATATCAGTAGATAAACAAACTCCAGAGATAAAGACAAAGAGATTGAGAAAAGGGAGCGAGGTATTGGAAGTGGACCAGGTAAATCTGAGGGCAGGGTGAAAGTTGGAAGCAAAGTTGATGAGCTCAGCATGGGTGCAGGAAGCAGCACCAGTGCAGTCATCGATCTGATGTAGGAAAAGTGGGGAGTGACTGTTCCACAGAGCCGACAAAAAGGCAGTCATAGCTGGGACCCAGGTGAATGCCAATGGTTGCACTTTCTGTCTGAAGGAAGTGGGAGGACCCGAAGGATAAATTTTTAAGAGTGAGGAGCAGTTCCACCAGGCAGAGGAGAGTGGTGGTGAAGGGGAACTGGTTGGGTCTGGTATCCAGAAAGAAGCAGAAAGCTTTGAGGCCTTCCTGTTGGGGAATGGAGGTGCTGCCATGCTCCTTTAGTAATTGTACTTACGTGCTGAGCCCTGGAAAGTTCCTCCAAAATAATAGCATCCAGGAATTTAAAGTTGCTGACTCATCCCACCTCTGATCCTTTGATGAGGACTGCCTCAATGTCCTCTGCTTTTCTTCTCCTAGTCAATAATCAGCTCCTAGGTTTTGCTGACATTAAGTGAGAGGTTGTTGTTAAGACACCACTCAGCCGGATTTTCAACCTCCCTCCCATTCATCACCACTCTTGATTTGGTCGACAACAGTGGTGTCATCAGCAAACTTGAATATAGCGTTGGAGTTGTACTTAGCCACATAGTCATAGGTGTAAAGCGAGTAGAGCAGGGGTCTAAACACCCAGCCTTGTGGTGCACCTGTGCTGATGGAGATCATGGAGGGGATCTTGTTGCCAGTCCAAACTGATGGGATCAGCAATTGAGAACATCGAGAATTCAATTGCACAAAGAGATATTGAGGCGAAGGTTAAGACCTTATTGACTTGTTTTGAGAGGACGATAGTTTTGGATGCTGAGCTATAGTCAATAAAATTATCCGTGCTGTTCAGATGTTCCAGGGTTGAGTGAAGAACCAATGAGAAGGCATCTGCTGTGGACCTGTTGCTCAGGTAGGCAAATTGGAGCAGATTTAGTCACTTCTCAGGCAGGAGTTAATATGTTTCATCACCAACCTGTCAAGCCACTTCATCATAGTGGATGTAAGTGTTACTGGGGCAGGTCACCACACTCTTCTTGGGCACTGGTATAACTGAAGCCTGCTGAAGGGTGCATACTTCAGAATGCCGAAGTGAGAGGTTA
The DNA here is from genome assembly GCF_030144855.1 of Hypanus sabinus. Lineage (NCBI taxonomy): Eukaryota > Metazoa > Chordata > Chondrichthyes > Myliobatiformes > Dasyatidae > Hypanus > Hypanus sabinus. Next base: position 73,994,142 of record NC_082710.1, on the reverse strand, counting down.
AAGATCTTAGTGAAAGGTCCAGCCAGATGATCAGCACAGGTCTTTAGTACTTTGTCAGGTATCCATCTGGACTGGATGCTTCTTGTGGGTTCACCTTCCTTCAGGCTGCTCACGCATTGGCCTCAGAGACTGAAATCAGGGGATGTGGGAGTTCGTGATTGGTCCTCCATGGTCAAAGTGAGCTCATTGAGCTCATCTGAAATTTGTGAATGTCAACTGTTCTAATGAAGCAGTTTTATCTATTTATTTCTAAGTAAAACAATAGTACCTTTTAAATCTTTTTCAAAGAGTATAAAGCTTCCTGCAAAAGTATTAAACTTGAGATGTTAGCTTTCACGAAAGCTTGAGCTTGTTTTTAACTTTCCCTGAAGCTCCATGTTTTGAGACCAATTTGAAGCAACTGTCTTAGGCAGCTGCCACTGGTATTTTTTTACAATTGTAAGTTGATGGATCCAATTGCAGTAACTAGAGCCAATATCAAGAGTGCAAATAATCAATTCTTACTTCGTTAGCTTGCATAGAAAATCTCACCTGAGTGATGACTGTGGGAGATACCATCAACAGAAAAGGCTCATCATCTGACTTTACACAGGTTAAGTTGTCTGCCAGCAGCATTTCTGGCCCACAGTGGCAGCTACCCTTTAACCCAGGTCCCAACAAACAGAAATGTGAGCAGCCTATTTTTTCACAAGGATTTGAAATTGGTGGTTGCAGCACCTCATGAATTATCTGCAAGTAAAAATTCAATGTTACTAAGCATAATATGTGTGGAGCAATTAAACTCTAGATTAGCAGTAAATCTTGTTCCGCTACACATGCTGACTGACCTGAAGTTCTCAGCTTTTGAATTCCTTGGTCAGCAATTCATGTTCTAATATGGCCCTGACATTTAATATTAAACACACGTCACTCAAGTCCAATATTTTGGGCCAAAGTCATTTGGGTTCAGAGTTTAGGAAACAACGCAGTCCAACCACTCATGTATTAACCATTTTCCATTTTCTTTCTTTCATGCCTCAATTCACAGTTTCTCATATGGGTGCCCCTAGAGTGTAGAAGAGGGGAAGGGGCTACAAAGCTGAGAGCCCAGTACATCATATTGACTTCATTAAGAACACAGAAACTTATTGCTAGAGCAATGCTCAAATGTAGCCCAACATTACCTTTCAAACTGATCTACAAGGACAGTTTATTTGCTTTCACTGGGGTTATTGGTGATAGTTGTTTTACTAAACTAGTGGCCAGTGTTCTGGTCTGGTGATCCACAGAATTGTTGGAAGTGCACTATGAAGCTGACCACAATGTATTTAACTAAATGAATCTTTATAGAAGGTAATCACAATGGAAAACACAAAATGCTGTCAACACTATCTGACTCACAAATTTCCTCCAGACTGCTTGGGGTCGACTTACATTAATTGCCTCAGTTCAAGTACAATTACAAATTAACAATCCCTGCGCAAGAACCTTTGAGATAAGGACTTTAACGGACAAACTTACTTGCAAGAAAAATACTACCTTCAAGCTGTATGCTTGATCATGTTTCAGGAGTACGGTCCTGTTCTTTCCAAGTCTCTTGTCACCTTTTTGAATACTTCTCAATTCCACATCAGACCAGTATATGTTATCTTCAAATACAGCTACACCAAATGGCCTCTGAGTATACGCCAACTGGAAAAACTGATTAGAATGATTATTCAGAACCTTATTTCACCATTAATTAATTAAGTGAGGTTTTTAACAAATGACAGTACCTTTATCCTAGTGCCATCTAAATTTGACACACCAATGCAATGAAGTTTTCCATCTGCCCAAAACAATTTCCAGTCAAGCTGGTCAAGTGTCAAGCTGGTTGGCCATCCAAGCCCATGCTTGATAATTACTTTTCTGTTTGTTCCATCCATGCCTGCTCTCTCAATGTGGGGCTCTCCTCCAATCTCAGCCCAATACATTAGTCTACATTGTAGAAAACATATACACGATAAATGGTTCCTTCCAATTTTATTTCTTAAGATTATGTTATGGCCTAGAAAGCTGATTAGTACATTCCAAATTTAAAAAAAAAATAGTTCTGAATGGCATTAAGTTTTATGTGATCATTCTTGTCAGGAAGTGAATCCAGATCGCTACTCTTTAGAACAACAATTCTATTAACACACTTAATTGTCAACTATCCAGCCACTGGGTATTGTTCCCTCCCACCAGTCTATTCCTATCGCCTCAGTTTCTACTCTAAACTGTTTTGGCAGATGAATCAGAGGTTCAAAATGTATGTTATTCCATCTTGAACCAAATTATCAACAGATTCACAACATATGGCTTTGATGTCATTCTGCTTTTCAAGCCATTGGATTTGCTTGTGGCTAGAGTGACATTTTCTCCCTTGGGAATTCCAGATGCAACCAAGTAAGGAAATTTCTAAAAAAAAAGCACATTGAATTTACCACCTAAGTAATCAGTTTTGCATATGGAACGCACATACAATTTCATTGCAAAATTTAGGACTTACCCATTAAGTGGCTGCAAAACTAAAGAGAGAGGTTGCTCTATATCTGTGCCAATTACAACCACATGTTCTTTGATTTCATGCATTGTGGAATTCAATTTTACTGCCAGAATATGACTAGATACACCATCTGTCCAGTAAAGGTTTCTGCCCACCCAGTCAACAGCTATACAGTCAGACCATATTCCTGGAAAGGATGACATGTTGAACAAGAAAAAATAATTAACAAATTGGATATTACTCAAGATTAAATCAGCAGAAATTCTCCCTCTTTCATCCACTTGAAGCTGGTAACAATTAAGTACTGACCTAACTCTTTCAGGGCTTCATTTTTCAGCTCTTATTCTCACAATTAATTACAAATTGTGCAGAGAACACAATTCTGCAATAATTTACCCCCGCCCAATAGGATAGCATATTTAAAATTCAATACTAATACAAGCACAGGAGTGGTCACTTGAACTTTCAAGTTGCCCTGACATTGAATATCATGTCTGATCCAGCTCTTTTCATTCCCTTTGACCTTCAGATTCTTCAGTACTTCTAATGATCTGACCTTCACCATACTGGGCGCAGGAGTTAATCGTGTCAATTGTGAAAGTGTATTTTGTAAGTCAAAATATTGGTTATTGGAAGCATAAAATAAACAGGAAAGAGGAAACAGCTAATTGAGAGTTCATTGGACTGAATTGTTAACATTCTTTTCAGATGCAGTTTGATCCAAGTTACTGTTGTTTCACAAAGTATGACTCTATGACTGTAAAGTAAACTTGGAATGGCTGAATGAGAAACCATAATACAGTATTGAAATGAAAGCTCAAGATTCAAAGAGAAGCTTTGTTTCTTAACTGACCTTCAATCAGGGTTCCTTTATCATGTTGGTTCAATTTCATCCAATTTATACTCTTAGAATAAGTGTCAGCCCAAAAGATTACTTGTTCCTTCCAATCATAATCCAGGGGGAACATTATATTCTTTGTAATAGCAGAAATGATATTCTTTTTCTCACTGTGTAATCCATACAGCAGGATATCACGGTGGATGGATGCAAGAAGAACAGGCTCGGCTCCTACAAAGCAAATTGGACAGTAAGCCTCTAATTTTTTGTTGCATACATAAGTGACCAGAATAATATTCTACTGCCTTCAAAGAACTAAAAAAGCTAATAATTTTAATTTCAGCATTGTGGAGTCAATGAATTGTAAATCACCCTCTTTGGGGTGTTGCTCCAGATGTTACGTATAAAAATTAGCATTAAACAATTGGTGTGAAATTAGATCAAAATGATGTATTTTGTAAATTAATTTTGATTTTGTTAATTAAGATTTTAATATAAAAAGGAAGTTACATCAAGACTTGGATACAATCAAAGAACATTGCCACTGTTCATAGCAAGTCCATGGGAGAGTGGATAGAAGTTAATGGAAGGAGGAATAAACTGGTTCTCTGGGCGACAGACTGAAACACAATAGGGATTGGCACTGAATCACCAATCATTTACCAGATTTGTCCAAGAGACCAAGTAATACTTTCATGTTTGCAGATGAAATAAAACAACATATCTGAACAGTTCAAGTGTTCACACTGAGCCAGGAGGGTGTAATGTGGAACTACAAAAAGCTATTAGCAGAAAGTAGTATTGTTTAAAATGGTGAAATTGGGAAGCGTTTAATGAGGCATGGGTACTATAAAGTCACTGAAGTTACAGGCAATTGGAAGGCACATGGTAGGTCATCTTTCCTGTCAGTCGAGGATATATTAGGTAACCATTCAGAATTAAGAGCTAGCTATGTAGGGTTTTAGAGAGGACACACCTGGAATACGTGCATAATTTTGCTCAAAGATGCACTTGTAATACAGTAAATGCAGAGACAATTCACCAGACTAGTTCTTGGGATAGCAATTCCGACATCTGATAAGACAGTAGGCTGGGGTATTTGAGGAATGGTGATCTCTCTGGAAATATAATACCCTTCAAGAAGAATGTTTCCTGAGCTAGGAGTCTTGAGCAGGTCAGTCTTCAAAGGGGCAAGCTGTCACAGACTGAAGGGTAGCTGAACTTTGAGAGCCTGAAATTCATAACTCTGAACTAAAATCTGTTAGATTTTTGAATTAGTAGGAATAAAGATATGAGATTGGGACTGGAAAAAGAATAATGCTATGATCAGCCATTATCTTGTAAGTGGTAAAACAAGTCAGGGTGAAAGTTGTTACGTACCCTGTAACTGGGATAACAGACCAGCAGAAATGGACTGATACGTTGGAGTCTGGTGGTACTGTAACTAACGGTGTTTATTAGTAAACTAAGTAATACAATGTCAAAAATGCCAATATAAAACAGGTTAGCAATAAATAAAGAAGTGCAGGAATAAGAATCATAACCAAGCTCTATCAAAGTCTAGGGGTAAATGAATTGTCATAAAAGAATATAGAGTTCAGTTAAGTTCGTGCTGAGGTAGTTGCTGTTGTGTAGCAATGTTGGAGTGAGAGAGAGAAAGAGAGAGCGAGCGAGATGTGAGCAGCTGCAGCAGGCAAATCTTCCATCGTCTTCTTGTTCCATTGTACCATTGGAGTCACCGATTATGACCCTTCCATACCAGGCTAGACTGTTCTTCAGTGATGGACTTATCATCCAGGCAAGGGCGGACACACACACAAGTCCCCACTGGTCTGCCTTCATCCACCGTGCTCCAGACTGATCCTCCAGGCCTCTACCTTCCTGTGGGTGCTCAACACTCTTTCAGTGTCCACCGGTGTGTCTGTCTGTGTCTCCGCAAACCTGTCTTTTATCTCCCCTTGATGCGGTATCAGCCATCCATCAACTCAATATGTCCATGTCCATCAAACTAGGCCACTCCCTGCTGTCTCAGCAAGAATGTTAACGAGCAAAGAAGTGTCCTTGTAGCAAAAGGTTGTTTACCTTTCCATCAGTGAAGAAGCCATATTACATAAATCATCTCTCTCTCTCTCTCTCTCGTTTCTGGGGGGGGGGGTCAGCTCTGGACCCCATTTCCATCTGGTTTGTTCAGCACACATAACAAATGCCTTGATTCTATTTTGCTTTGGTATCAAATACTTTGCCTGTTCTACATGATAACCCAAAAGGCAAGTCTGAGGTGACAGCCAGGTGTAAAGTAATACTGTGGTTATTTCAGAAGGACAGTGCAAAGAGGGCATGATTCTTGCTTTTGTTGCAATGTTAAAACAATCCAATTTGATCAGCCCTGCCACATGTATCTAGACAGAATTGACTGCCATAAAATGTCTTAGACAACTAGCACTGAGGAGAATTTATAGCCATAAAAAGTGCACTTGGTATTTCTAAGGAGAGGGAGTATGGGTATTAACACAATCCTGTTAGATTTAAAACTCATGTGGTTCAAACAAGTTATTGATATAGTCAACTGAAGGGAGTTGCTTATATACAAGCACAGCTTTGGTTTGGTATCACTGCCAGTAATAATCCAAATTAACATTAGGAGCTTTGCGTTAAAATGGATAAGAATGTACAAGATAGGCTCTTTACATTGGGAACTGCATCTTTTGGGAAGTAGGAAACAGGGCATAAATGAGAATCAGTTACACTAATCCAGGACAAGTAACAGTTGTGGTAATGCCTAACAAGCATACTGTGCAATTGTTTGTACAATAATCTTGAAATTCATACTTAAAACAGGTAATGGAAGATTGGGCTTACCTGTTACTTTGCAGCTGTGTCCATCATTGTTCAGCAGATAATGGGGGTAGCAGCTGCAGCTGTAGGTTCCGTTCTTATTCAGACATATTTGACTGCAAGGTCTGCTTGTTAGTTCTTTACATTCATCAATATCAACACAGGTATGCAAGTCAGCCATGAGTTTAAATCCATTTGAACAGCCGCACATCTGCAATACAGCAATTAATTCTGGTTCAGGTCTACATATATAGCAAATTTCAAATTACCAGCAAGATAATTTCAGATTAAGTTGTTTCATTGTGGAAATTTAAGATAAATAATAATAATGGCTGCATTGTTCTTCAAAAGTGCTTCGAGGTGGGGTGAAAAATGAAAAAATTCAATTGAGTACACATACAGGTGACAATGAAAGAGCGAGCCTTACTGATGATGTCATGTTCTTGAACATTTAGTGGAGTAGTCTTTTCCTCACTATCACTGAGTGGAATTTTTAAACATCTTTGTCATTAATTCACCACAAGATGAAAACTGTAAATAACTCTGAGAAACTGACAACTGTTGCTCTTCATACATAGATGCCGCCCTTTTCCCCTTCTTTCCTCCCTTCAGATCTGACAATAGCCACTAATTTAGGAGGAGGGGGTAGGTTTCCTCATTATTTCACAATTGCACTCAGTATGTATTCAAAACTCAGCAATGTGCCTCTGTCCTTTGGGCTAAAAAGCATGAGAAACTGGCATTTGTATGACCAGGATAAAAAAGTGCTGAAAGGATACTACTCCATTACTGAACTTCATGGAGGGGCCTACAGTAAAAAAAGAAATCCTGCCTCCCATTTTACAGCTGCCCAAACTAGACAAGGATTAGAATTCATATTTATTGAGAAGGAAGTAATTTCCAGGTTGGAGATCAAAGTAGAAACTCTTTCTAGTGCATCGAGTTTAGAGTTAATACTAGATCATAAATTAATTCAAGCAGCTGCCTGAATCGATGGAGGCTCACAGTCTAAAGTAAGTGGCCATCATGGTTGCAAGACCTCTTTGGACATTGTTAATCTGGGATGCTGCAAGTTTAATTTGCTGATTTATTGGACATGAGCAGGGGTGGATGAAGAAGGCCTAGTCCTCGGCTGTAGCAAGGACAAGGCCTGAAGCCACGGTGTCACCTGTTTGCAGCCACATGGAGTGAGGGAATGAAGCTGAAACACTTCACCAAGGGTGGTGTGGCACGGTGCCCAGAACAGAGTCGGAGCTGCCCTCACAGGGCTTCACTCGCAGAAGACAAGCTCTGTTGTGGCCGACTGCAGATTTTTTAGTGGCACTCGGTGGAGTTGGGACTCAAGCTGCAGGGTCACTTGCTTTTCAGCCACTGGAGGTGAGGCGCCTGAGCCATCGCACTCTATGGTGTGCGGGGGCATAGCACAGTTGTAGCAACTGAAGATTGAAAATGGACTGACGGGTCTGGACTATACACAGTTATATTTGTCTGGTTCTGTTTTGTATGTGCAAAGACTGGGCCTCAAAGCCATGGTGTTGCCTAGATGTCTTTGGAGGCCAGTTGACAGATGATATCGGTGGTCGGAGGGTGTCTGGAGTATATATATATTCTGGCATATTCTACATTGTTGCAGTTGGGTGGGGGAGGTGGGCCTTGGGACTGTGATTGTGATCTGTTGTGTGCTTACAGTGTCTTTGCACCTTGACCCCGTAGTAACGCTGTATCATTTGGCTGTATTCATTTATAGTTAAATGACAATTAAACTTGAAATGAATTGAACTCATTTTTTCACATAACTGGGGCAGGCACCTTCTAGTGTACCGAAAAACCTGGATGTGCTTGAAGGACACAAGAGAAGGCTATTTGCTACTTTTTCCCAATCTGCTCAAAACAGACTCAAGCAGAAGTAACTGGTTGAATCCAACTACTGACCATTAGCTGGAGTTGTGAAAAGTCAGGTAAGAAATATGAGTTTAGGTAGAAACTTCCCAGAATGATCACTGTCAATCCAAATTATAATACAACTAGCAAGTTTGTGCCTATCTCCATATTTTGGCAAATACTTACGGGCTCCTTTGGTGTCCTGTAACATACATTGATACAGTTTATGCATTCTTGTGAATTACAATTTCCACCTTCATCAGAAGCATCTGGACAATCAGATTTTCCATTGCAGACCAAATTCATATTGATACACTCTGATGTAGCACATTGGAATTCAAAACTTTTGCACTGTCTTGATTGGCCTTTTGACAGGGAGCAAGAAGAAAGAAAATTGGAGGTTAAGCTCAATTGCTAATTAGTAAAAGTAAACTGCTCTGGATTAGCAAACCTACGTGGGTCATGACTCACATGTCATCTCATCGCTGCCATCCTTGCAGTCTCTCAGCCCATCACAATGCCAGAAGTCAGGAATACATTGAGAGTTGTGGCATTGCCACTGAAATTCCTTGCATGGCTTCTCTGAAAGTTTGCAGTTCTGTAAAGTGGAATGGCTTCAGCAATTTTATATTTTAGGTTTTTATTTTATTTATATTATTTAGAGATATTTTTCCTTATTTATTTTATTTAAAGATACAGAGAAATGCCCTTTCAGCCTCGTTGCAGGATAATATACAATGACCAATTAACCTACTAATTGTTATGGCTTTGGATCATGGGAAGAAACCAGAGCAGCTGGAAGAAGACCACACATTCACAGGGAGGATGTAGAAACTCCTTACAAAGGGGGCTGAATTTGAACTCTGAACTCCAACACACTGAGTTGTAAGCATCACATTAAATACTACATCACCATGGACCCATTGGGAGTATTAGGAGTATACTTATAGTATTAACAAATGTTAATTTGTTAAAAAAAGTTAATATTCAAAGGCTATTTCCAATAGATACCCTGCATCAGGACTGAGGGAGGGAACGAGGAAAGATTGCCCTTTATAACAATACATGGCATGGTGGGTAAAGGCTAATAGGTCATAGGTGGAACCAGATGGCTATAGTCTGATGAAGAACATTAGAACGTAAGAAATAGGAGTGGGAGTTGGCCATCTGGCCCGTCAAGACTGCTCCGCCATTCAATAAGATCATGGACTCATCTCCACCTACCTATTTTTTCCCCATAACACTTAATTCCCCTACTATGCAAAAATCTATCCAACCTTGTCTTAAATATATTTACTGAGGTAGCCTCCACTGCTTCATTGCGCAGAGAATTCCACAGATTCACCACTCTCTGGGAAAAGCAGTTCCTCCTCATCTCTATCCTAAGTCTACTTCCATGAATCTTGAGGTTATATCCCTTAGTTCTAATCTCACTTATCAGTGGAAACAACTTTCCTGCCTCTATCTTATCAATCCCTTTCATAATTTTATATGTTTCTATAAGATCTCCTCTCATTCTGAATTCCAGCCAGTACAGTCAACCTCTCCTTACAGAAGCCAGGTTTTATAGTGAGGGCAGGGAGACAGAGACCAATAAAATGGTGGATAAGTAAACGTTGGGTGGGTGGGGTGCACTAATGGAGTAGGTTATGCAGAACTAGAAAATTCAGCATTTTCACAACTGGGTTGCAAGTGATCAAAGTGGAATGAGCCATTTTTACAATTTGCATTTGGTCTCTATAGAAGGCAGAGGGCAGGCGGATGAGAGTTGGAAATTCTGTAGATTCAACATGACATACAACCAGATGCTTATAATTGCACCCATGCTGTCTGCAAGCACCAAGTCCATACTTTATTTGACCACTGAACAGGGAAACCATGTTGTGCGCACAGAATGCAGTAGACCATGTTGGAATAGGTGCATCTGCCTCACGTGGAACGGAAGTTTGAATTCATGGATATTTCTGTTTCAAGGTTTGGGTTAACGGGAAGCAAACAGTGGAACCGTTGGAAAAATGCCAGGGGAGTCATCAAAGTAGATGCATGGTAAATGGTTGAAATCTGTGAGCGGGCTTCATAAAATAATAAAGGGGAAGCCAGACTTCTGGAATCAGGGAACAATCGCTTCAGCAGAAAGCCTCATCCTGACAGCGTACGTACTCCTGTGCGGGTCACAGGGATCCTCATCCTGACAGCGTACGTACTCCTGTGCGGGTCACAGGGATCCTCATCCTGACAGCATGCTCCTCTCCCGCACCCCTCACTTACTTCCTTCCATGGCCTTTGGTCTCTCTCACTCTTTCACCAATGAACTTCCCAGCTCTTTGCCTCATCCCTCCCCCTCCAGGTTTCGCCTATCACCTGGTGTTTCTCTCTCCCTTCCCCCACCTTTCAAATCTACTCCTCAGCTTTTTTTCTCCAGTCCTTCCGAAGGGTTTCAACCTGAAACATCGACCATACTTTTTTCCATAGATGCTGCCTGCCCTGCTGAGTTCCTCCAGCATTTGTGCGTGTTGCTTGGATTTCGAGCAATTGCAGATTCTCTCGTTTGTGATTAGATTCAGTGTCTGTTTTGCAGATCACTTATGCTCTGTCTACAATTACCACAGGGCTCTTGGTTGCATGTCATTTTAACTCCTTCCCACTCCCAATGATCTCTCTGTTTTCTCCATTGCTACAGAGAAGCCAAACGCATCTCCTTTTCCTTTGGTAGATTACAGTTCAGAATTACAAATCTAACCTTTAGGTAATTCATTTATCTTACCCTCTGCTTGATGGACAATTGACTGTATTTCATATTTTTGTTTATCTCTCCCAGCTGCTTCATCCTCCTGCCCATCATCTACCAGCTTCTATCCCATCACCCCTTATTTACTGTTATATGTTGCTAATCTTTGTTCTTTCCTCCCAGTTTTTTTTGTAATTCAAATTTTTATTATTATCTATTCTTATTTTACAAAGTAGCACAGCATATCATAGAGCAGACACAGTACAGCATATTTACACAGCCATCCCATGACAGGAAAACATAAAACTAAGGAACAGAAAAAAACTTCAGATTTAAGTTTAAATTAACATACAACCAAGATCGATCCCACGCATCTTGCACTTTTCCCTCACTGTTAATTCTTCCCAAAGTTCTGATGCAGGGTCTGATCCAAAATATTAACTACATGCCTTTGCTCATAAATGTTGCTTGAACAAAGTGTTCATTCACAGTTTTAGTTTATATTGTTCAGCAAATTTGATTATCTATATTTGCACAATGTAATTGAAGCCATTACTGAAATGCTTTTGTATAGCAAATAATTTTGTGATTGAAGATTAATTAGAGTATGCAATGTTTATACTAAATTAGCTTATGGTAATAAAGAGTAGAAAGTGTATCAGCTTCTTTGGAGCACAGATTCGGGTCTTCGAACCTACATAGAAGATTATTAATTTGTGCTTTAGAGTTGGAGTGTTGGCTGATGAAAGCCATCCACCAAATGATGTTGGGTAGTCCTAGCTAAGTAATGTGCTAAACTTATTTATGAAGCAGTGAATGCTAGTCGGTCTATTTCTTGGAAGATCACTGGATCTAACCCTGAACTAGCTTGGTAATCAAAACCTCTGTCAGCTGCTGAAGTTTCTTGGCTGCCTCCATTTTGGAAAACTTATGGAAACACCAAATTCTGATTGTTTCTCTTCCCTCAAAATGACTGGGATATTTTGCATGAGTTACTGTAGCAATTAATTTTACCAAATGTACCTGTTCATCCATTCCATCACCACAGTCTACATAGTCATCACACCACCACTCATTTACTATGCATTCCTTGCTGACAGGACACATAATTTCTCCAGGTTGGCATGGAACCTTCTTGGATTTGATACAGTTGTGCTCATCTGATTTATCCCTGCAGTCGTATTTCAAATCACAGTGGAAAGCCAGAGAAATACATTGCCCATCATCACAGATGAAGTCATCACTACCACACTCTGCATGGAAAGGAAACAATAACAAGTCATAAGCATCAATGGCCAAAAGAAAGCATTTGCAAAGGAAGTCCATGTCTAGCAGCTTATCCAGAGTCAAATGAACCACAGTATTCTGCAGTAACATTGTTAACCGATATGTGTTAGTGTAAGGTAAACAAAGGTACATGATTTACAAATTAGCCAGGAGAAAAAAAGATGCAATCAAAATCTGAAGGCATGGACAGTTTCAGAGGTGGTGAACATTTTTGGGAGTTTGTGTCTAAACTGGTGATAATCTAGAAAATTTTCTCACATTCAATAAATGTTAACTTGCAGGTTGAGTCACTGGTGAGGAAGTCAATTGCAATGTTAATGTTCATTATGAGAGGACTAGAATATAAAGGCAAGGATGTAATATTGAGGCTTTATAAGGCATTGGTCAAACAGCACATGGACTATTGCTAGCAGTTGCAGGCCCCATATCTAAAAAAAACGTGCTAGCATTGGAGAGGGTCTCGAGAAGGTTCACAAGAATTATCCCAGCAATGAAGGGGTTAATGTATTCAGAGCATTTGTTGGTGTATCTGACATTCTGAACAAGCTGGAGGGAGTAAACACAATTATCAATAAATTTAGACAACAGTTGTTATATATATATATATATATACACACACACATATAAAATAAAACAAAACTACACAGTATTTACATTATTATCACTGAATATCCAGTATTCAATCACAAACGACAGAAAAAAAATTAGCAGAGCGAAGCCAATGCCAACTGGGCCAGCTGCTTACAATGCATATGTACACCATTTCTGTGATGATTTCAAAACTGCTTTTGGGTTGTAAGGAAATTAATTCTCTACTTAATTTGGCATTAAAGATAATCATTAGATATCTTGTTATTATAGGTGGGGTTTAATCAAGGGGCAGCACTGTCATCTTAGGCAAGTGCGCCATAGATTCACCACCCCTTTTGAAATTCTATTTTTTTTGGTTAACAGTCAAATATTCATATTTGTCAACCAATTACTTGCGCTTGATCCCCATCCTTAGATGGGGATATTCTCATGGATATTCGAGAACAGGGTCAAAGATACAAGTGAACAAGTAGTTGCATAATACCATTTGCACAATTGTAGTAGAACTGTATATAGTATCATTTCCACCGCCTCATGTTGGGTCAGCGTTGTTACTGGCTTGACAGGAAGGTCACTTGCCAATTATTCCATGTCTAATTGGAATAGTATTTATAGCCAGCCTTCCGGTTAAAGTGGGAACAAAAACAAACTTTCCTGGAATTAGACCAGTCAAGCTTGTGCAATAATATTAGAAAAAAGCAGTCTCTGTAAAGATGAAAAAGCAGTTTCAGCCAGGATTTACAAAGCAGACGAGTCAAGAAATTGAACCGGGAAGAGCTAAGTGGGCCAAGCAAAAGGATTCTGGCCCAGAAAGAGATTGAAAAGCAGTGTAGGCTGATAATTGAATCTAGAAGAGAATTTATAGTAGAGCAGAGAGGCCATGAATTAACACCACACTAGCTGACTAGATTAGGGGAAATCAAGGGATATATCTGATATGATATGAGTTTGATAATAACCAGGAAGAATATTTCTCCCTATAGGGTTCAAAGGAGCAATTTATGTATGGAGACAGCAGTTGCACTAATTTGGTTAGATATCTGAAATAACCAAGTGCCTTTTGGACGACAGGGCAGTGCATTAAATATAGTTGACATGGCTTTTCCTTCATTCTCACTTCAATCACAGTCCAGTAAGATTAGAGTACATGGAATCCAAGGCAAATTACATTCAAATTTGTCTTTGTAAAGGAGACAGAGGATAATGGGTGGAGGATTGCTTTTGTTTTGCAAATCTGGTAAACCACAGGGATCAGTGTTGGAACCCATATTGTTTGTTATATACTGATGCACCACCAATAACTCTGAGACGTGGGTTAAGGTAGGCTTTTATTGGCTGGAAGAAAGCACAAGCAGTAAGTGACCATCACACAACATCCTGGAGACTGAGGAAGGGGCTGTGGCTCCAATCGTCTGTGGGAGGAGCCACAGGAGCAGTCAGCAGTGGGGGGAGGGGGCGGGGGGGGGGGGGGTAGCGTGTCCAGACAGGTATATGTAGTTCACCACATATACCAAGTTTGCAGCAGACGGGATACTATTGTGGATAGCAAGAACCATCGTATTGAGATACAGAAAATACTAAACAGCTGAAGAGCTGAAGTAATGGCAGACTGAGATTAATCTCATGAAACACTTTGCTTTGCACATGTTGGGACTAGCTAGGATATGAATATGGGAAATTAAAACCTGAGAGAATTGTGAGGTACAGAGGAATCCCAAAATCCAGCTATTGACCCTCAAAGATGGCAACACAGGTGGATAGAGTGATAAAGGCAACATATGGGAAGCTTATCTTCATTGACCATTGCAGGGATGTTATGCTACATCTTTGTAAGATTGGTTAGGCCACATCCAGAGTGCTACATAAGGAGAAGATTGTGATAGATTCACCAGGATGTTGCCTGGAATGAGTTTCTTTGCCATCGAGCAGCAGGCTAAGAGGAACTGCAATTTAACAGGAGGTAGGTAAAATTGAGGGAGATTGTACATGGCAATAATTCCCCCAACAAGCTACTACCCATTCCCCCCATAGTGTTTTCCAAAACAAGATGGCTCAAAGAGAGTATTTAGTGGGACTCTCCAGAGGCACTGAAATGAGATGCCGTCCATACCAAACTGTTTATCTGCCGATGAACACCAGGACCATACCCCTCCTATTCATGTACCTATCCAAACTTCACTTAAGTGTTGCAGTTGAACCCACATTCATCACTTCACTTCACTTTGCAGTTCATTTCACACTCTCACCACTCACTGATTGAAGTTCTTCCTCATGATTTCACCTTTCACCCTTAACCAATGACCTCTAGTTCTAGTCTCACACACCTCAGTAGAAAAATTCTGATTGCATTTTCCTTATCTATAACTCTGTCCAAAAGTTTTAGAGCAAATGCAATGGAGGACCTGAGAATGGAATAGAGTATTTATAGGAGACAGGGCAGAACAAAGCAGTCAGTGTAACGGTGGGAGCTGGCAGGCTTGTAATGGATGTTAGTAGCTAGTCCTCAAGATATGACAGATCCAGAAAAAGATGATAAGAGTTAGATTGAACATGCAAAAGTAGAGTGGAAATTGGCAGGAAAGTAATGAATTTTCAGATTCTGCAGCACCAATGCAGTGATCAATGTATTCGAAAAAGTGTCAGGGAACTGGCCAGGATAAGACTAAACCAAAGACTGTGCCAGACACTCAAAAAGACAGGCATAGCCAGCCCCATGTGAATGCCTATAGCTGGGAGAAGCAAGAGGAGTTGAAGGAAAATGTGAAATGCCCATGCAGGTGAATGGAATGGAACGGGATGGGTTTCTAGTCCAGGAAGATGCTTCTCAGATCACTAACTGACCATTTAAAATAATTTACGGGCTGGTTCCAGAGACACCCTGGTTTTCCACTTCCCCGTCTCCAAATTCCTTGCAGCCCAACAAGCTTCTCATTTTTATCCCAGTCCCACAAAGGGTCTTTGAGTTTAAACATTAACAGTTTCTCCTGTAGATGTGACCTGACCTGCTAATTATTTCTCCTGTAGATGTGACCAGCCCTGCAGAGTAATTCCAACATTGTTTAGTTTTATGACAGTGGGTTCTTACTGGCTGGTATAGATATAGTGGGCTGAAAGGCTTTCTGTGTGCTGTACTGTGGGAATTTATTCCATTATTTCCAGGTTCTAGTCATCTCTAACTGCAAGTTTGCTCAGGAAAAGATCTGCATGTTCATCTCTATCTCAGCGAGCACTTTTGCTCCTTCTGCCACAAGCAGGATTCGCAGTAGTGAACCTCCTTAACTTCCATTCCTATTCCCATTCTGACACATTGGCCAATAGCCTCCTCTACAGGAGGAGCAACACCTCATATTCCAGATGGTGTGAACATTGATTTCTCTAACTTCTGATAATTTCCCCTCCCCTTTTATCTTCTTCCACTCTGGCTCTCCATTACCTCTCCTCTTCTCTCCTCCCTATGGTGCCCCTCCTCATTCCCTTTATCCCATGGTCCACTCTCCTCTCCTCCTTCTTTAGCCCTTCACCTTTTCCACCTCTCACCTCATAGCTTTTCACTTCACCTTCGTCCCCTCACTTGACTTCACCTATCATTTTCTAACTTGTACTCTTTCCTCTCCCCAACCCCCACCCACCATTCTTTTTCTGGCTTCTTCCCCCTTCCTTTCCAGTCCTGATGAAGGGTCTTGGCCTGAAATATTGATTCTTTGTTAGTTTCTGCAGATACTGTCTGATCCATCAACTGTCAGCACCATCAACACAGGTTCCAACGACCATGGACTGGCCCCGGCCGTCGATCTCGGCTGTCCCAGCATCCCAGGGCATTTTCACAACCCGGACTCCAGCACCATCAACGCGGGTTCCAATGACCATGGACTGGCCCCGGCCGTCGATCTCGGCTGTCCCAGCAACCCAGGGCATATTGACAACCCGGACTCCAGCATCATCAACACGGGTTCCAACAACCATGGACAGCTTCAAAGCGATTGTACAACCACCGACTGCGACTCCAGCCTTGAACTCCAGGCCGGGTCTTCACATGCTGCGATTGTGACTCCCGTCTCCCCTTCCCCCACCACCACTCTGCAATCCCCTCTCCCTCAGATCCCATCGTCAGCTCCTGGGCCCTCAGAGGCTCCATCTTCCTCTCACCCCAACCCTTCCCTCTCCACTGACACTACCAGCCTCCCTCCCCCCTCTGATCCCATCTCTCATCCGTGCGAGGTCTTTACCATTCCCTCCGACCTTCAACTCTCTGAGGCAGAGCGCTCTGTCCTCAGTAAGGGCTCGGCTTTGTCCCCCTTCGCCCACACCTCAGCGAGTTCCACGTACGCCATGACGCTGTACTCTTCTTCCACCGGCTCCGTCTCCGAGCTTATTTCTTTGGCAAGAACTCTCCTACCCCCACCGATGACCCCTTCTCCCATCTTCAACCTTCCTTCTCTTCATGGACACCCCGCTCTGGTCTTCTGCCTGCTCTGGATCTCTTTATTGCTAATTGCCGACGGGACATCAACCTTCTCGACTTCACTGCATCCTGTTCCAATTCCAACCTAACTCCTTCCGAACGCTCTGCTCTCCGCTCCCTCCACACCAATCCCAACCTCACTATCCCAACCTGCTGATAAGGGGGGAAGCTGTTGTTGTCTGGCGTACTGACCTCTACCTGGCTGAGGCACAGCGACAACTCTCTGATACCTTCACTTATTTACCCCTTGATCATGACCCCACTAAGGAGCACCAGGCCACTGTCTCCTATACTATCACCAACCTTATCAGCTCTGGGGATCTCTCATCCACTGCCACCAACCTCATAGTTCCCACACCCTGCACTTCCCATTTCTACCTCCTACCCAAGATCCAGAAACCTACCCGTCCAGGTAGACCCATTGTCTCAGCTTGCTCCTGCCCCACCGAACTCATTTCTGCATACCTTGACACTGTCTTATCCCCCCTTGTTCAATCCCTTCACACCTATATTCTTGACACTTCTCACGCTTTGAATTTTTTCAATGATTTTAAGTTCCCTGGCCCCCACCGCCTTATTTTCACCATGGATGTCCAGTCCCTATATACCTCCATCCCCTACCAGGAAGGTCTCAAAGCTCTCCGCTTCTTTCTGGATTCCAGACCTAACCAATTCCCCCCGCCACCACTCTCCACTGTCTAGCGGAATTAGTTCTTACTCTCAATAATTTTTCCTTTGGCTCCTCCCACTTCCTCCAAACCAAAGGCGTAGCCATGGGCACCCACATGGGTCCCAGTTATGCCTGCCTTTTTGTTGGCTTTGTGGAACAGTCCATGTTTCAAGTCTATACAGGTATCCGTCCCCCTCTTTTCCTTCGCTACATCGACGACTGCATTGGTGCGGCCTCCTGCACGCATGCTGAGCTCGTTGACTTCATTAACTTTGCCTCCAACTTTCACCCTGCCCTCAAATTTACCTGGTTTATTTCTGACACCTCCCTCCCCTTTCTTGATCTTGCTGTCTCCATCTCTGGAGACGGCATATGCACTGATATCTACTATAAGCCTACAGACTCTCACAGCTACCTGGACTATTCCTCTTCCCACCCTGTCTCTTGCAAAAATGCTGTCCCCTTCTCACAATTCCTCCATCTCCACCGCATCTGCTCTCAAGATGAGGCTTTTCATTCCAGGGTGAAGGAGATGTCTTCCTTTTTTAAACAAAGGGGCTTCCCTTCTTCCACCATCAACTCTGCTCTCAAACGCATCTCTCCCATTTCCCGCACATCTGTCCTCACCCCATCCGCCCGCCACCCCAATCGGGATACGATCCCCTTTGTCCTCACCTACCACCCCACCAGCCTCTGGATCAAACGTATAATTCTCCGTAACTTCCGCCACCTCCAACGGGATCCCACTACCCAGCACGTTTCCCCCCCCACTTTCTGCTTTCCACAGGGATCGCTCCCTATGCTACTCCCTTGTCCATTCATTCCCCCCATCCCTTCCCACCGATCTCCCTTCTGGCACTTATCCTTCCAAGCGGAACAAGTGCTACACCTGCCCTTACACTTCCTCCCTCACCACCATTCAGGGCCCCAGACAGTCCTTCCAGGTGAGGCGACACTTCACCTGTGAGTCGGCTGGTGTGGTATACTGCATCTGGTGCTCCTGGTGTGGCCTTTTATATATTGGGGAGACCCGACGCAAACTGGGAGACCATTTCGCTGAACACCTATGCTCTGTCTGCCAGAGAAAGCAGGATCTCCCAGTGGCCACACATTTTAATTCCACATCCCATTTCCATTCTTTCCATGACCTCCTCTATTGTCAAGATGAAGCAACACTCAGGTTGGAGGAACAACACCTTATATACTGGCTGGGTAGCCTCCAACCTGATGGCATGAACATTGACTTCTCTAACTTTGTTAATGCCCCTCCTCCCCTTCTTACCCCATCCCTGATATATTTAATTTTTTTTTGTTCTTCTCTCCTCTTTTTTTTCTTCTTTCTCTCTCTGCCCATCACTCTGCCTGTTCTCCATTTCCCTCTGGTGCTCTCCTCCCCTTTTCTTTCTCCCGAGGCCTCCCGTCCCATGATCCTTTCCCTTCTCTAGCTCCATATACCTTTTGCCAATAATCTTTGTCTCCCAGCTTCACCCCACCCCTCCCGTCTTCTCCTATCAGTTCGTATTTCCTCCTTCCTCCTCCTACTTTCAAATCTCTTACTTCCATTCAATTAGTCCTGACGAAGGGTCTCGGCCCGAAACATCGACAGCGCTTCTCCCTATAGATGCTGCCTGGCCTGCTGTGTTCCACCAGCATTGTGAGTGTGTTGCTTGAATTTCCAGCATCTGAAGATTTTCTTGTGTGTACTGTCTGATCTGCTGAGTTTCTCAGTATTTTGTATGTGTTGCCCTGGATTTACAACTTTTGCAGAATTTCTTAGGTTCAAGATCTGTATGCTCCCAGTGTCCTAATTAGAGACAATTAAGCAGACTGGCAGACTCTATTGCTGAACCATGGTCCAAAGTATTTGAATTTCAACTGCATTTGGTCCATTTTAGGTTGCTTTCTAAGGACTAAATTTGAATCTGTATGGAGCATGCTTCATTTTAAGAAACATCTATTCTATAAAGTTTTCATCGAAGTTCTCTTGGCATTAGTTTAGGTGTGACACGAGGGGGAACTTTTTTTACTCAGAATGGTAGCTGTGTGGAACGAGCTTCCAGTAGAAATGGTAGAGGCAGGTTTGATTTTGTCAATTAAAAAAAAATTGGATAGGTATATGGACAGGAAAGGAATGGAGGGTTATGGGCTGAGTGCAGGTAGGTGGGACTATGTGAGAGTAAGTGTTCGGCACGGACTAGAAGGGCCGAGATGGCCTTTTTTCATGCTGTAATTGTCATATGGTTATAATGAAAGCTATGCCAAGATAGAGTTCATCTTATTAATGCAGGTCCTTAAAGGATCAGCTTTAGGGATACTCGCACAATCTAGTAGGTGGTGGGATAATATAAAATATTTAACTGTTCAAAATTGTTCGCTCCTCTTACCACATCCTAGTTCATCAGTTTGATCATTACAGTCTTCACTGCCATCACATTTCCAATCAGAAGGAATACATCTTTGGTGATCATCACACCAGAAACCACATGGGTCAGATTCTTGAAAGCAATTCCTTTCATCAGATCCATCTTGACATTGAGCAATACCGTCACAACGTAGATGACCTTGAATACAACTAATTCCTTCTAGGCATTTAAATGCATCTAGAGATGGAGAAGGAAAAAGTCAGTGCCCAGATTCAAAACAGTTAGAAGAATTAAAGATAAGAGACAATTCATCAGAAGACAGATGTCACAATGTGTTGGAAGCAATCTAGGCCACTATGTATCTTCCTTGAATTTGAGTGGAATTGATTTGAATTGACTTTATTTCTTAAACCCTTCACATATATGAGAAGTAAAATTATTTACGTTACGTCTCCATCTAAATGTGCAATGTGCAATCATAGTAATTTATAATAAATAGAACAGTCAATGTAACATAGAATACATTCAAATCAGTGTGAGTTAATCAGTCTGATGCCTGGTGGAAGAAGCGGTCCCAGAGCCTGTTGGTGCTGGCTTTTGTGCTGTGGTACCGTTTCCCAGATGGTAACAGCTGGAACAGATTCAAGATCTTCTGAAGATTTTGCGGCCCCCTTGCAGGATATGTGGAGTTTCTTGCTAACACTTATTGGGTCAAACTCTAAACCTTGGTTCTATAGTCAAGAAGCCCTAGAGCAGATGTTGCCCTATTTTCCCCAGTCAATAGAGAATGCAATGCCAACCAAGGGAGCAGCTCACTTCCCAGATTAGAAGAATGAGTATTTGAATCACCAGGGCATAGAAGGCTACAGAACAACTGAAGGAAATTTGATCATATAGATGCAATGATTTCATTGTCATGTAGATAAACCTACAAGAGGAGAGGCTATACTTGATCTGGTATTGGGAAATGAACCTGGTCAGGTGTCAGATCTCTCAGTGGGAGAGCATTTTGGAGATAGTGATCATAATTCTATCTCCTTTACAATAGCATTGGAGAGAGATAGGAACAGACAAGTTAGAAAATAATTTAATTGGAGAAAGGGGGATTATGAGGCCATCAGGCAGGAAATAGGAAGCTGAAGTTGGAAACAGATGTCCTCAGGGAAAAGTACGGAAGAAATGTGGCAAATGTTCAGGGGATATTTGTGTGGAGTTCTGTATAGGTAAATTCCAATGAGACAGGGAAAGGATGGTAGGGTAGAGGAACTGTGGTGTACAAAGGCTGTAATAAATCTAGTCAATAAGAAAAGCTTACAAAAGGTTCAGAGAGCTGGGTGATGTTAGAGATCTAGAAGATTGTAAGGCTAAAAGGAAGGAGCTTAAGAAGGAAATTAGGAGAGCCAGAAGGGGCCATGAGAAGGGCTTGGCAGGTAGGGTTAAGGAAAACCCCAAGGCATTCTACAAGTATGTGCAGAGCAAGAGGATAAGATGTGAAAGAATAGGACCTATCAAGTGTGACAGTGGGAAAGTATGTATGGAACCGGAGGAAATAGCAGAGGTACTTAATGAATACTTTATTCACTATGAAGTGGATCTTGATGATTGTAGTGATGACTTGCAGCAGACTGAAAAGCTTGAGCATGCAGATATTAAGAAAGAGGATGTGTTGGAGCTTTTGGAAAGCATCAAGTTGGATAAGTTGCCAGGACCAAATGGGATGTACCCCAGGCTACTGTGGGAGGCAAGGGAGGAGATTGCTGAGCCTCTGGCAAAGATCTTTGCATCATCAATGGGGATGGGAGAGGTTCCAGAGGATTGGAGGGTTGTGGATGTTTTTCCCTTATTCAGGAAAGGGAGTAGAGATAGCCCAGGAAATTATAGACCAGTGAGTCTTACCTCAGTGGTTGGTAAGTTGATGGAGAAGATCCTGAGAGGCAGGATTTATGAACATTTGGAGAAGCATAATATGAATAGGAATAGTCAGCATGGTTTTGTCAAGTGCATGTCGTGTCTTACGAGCCTGATTGAATTTTTTGAGGATGTGACTAAACACATTGATGAAGGAAGAGCAGTAGATGTAGTGTATATGGATTTCAGCAAGGCATTTGATAAGGTATCCCATGCAAGTCTTATTGAGAAAGTAAGGAGGCATGGGATCCAAGGGGACATTGCTTTGTGGATCCAGAACTGGCTTGCCCACAGAAGACAAAGAATGGTTGCAGACAGGTCATATTCTGCATGGAGGTCAGTCACCAATGGGGTGCCTCAGGGATCTGTTCTGGGACCCTCACTCTTCGTGACTTTTATAAATGACCTGGATGAGGAAGTGGAAGGAGGGGTTTCTATGTTTGTTCATGACACAAAGATTGGGGGTGTTGTGGATAGTATGGAGGGCTGTCAGAGGTTACAGCAGGACATTGATAGGATGGAAAACTGGGCTGAGAAGTAGCAGATGGATTTCAACCCAGATAAGTGTGAAGTGGTTCAGATTGGTAGATCAAATATGATGGCAGAATATAGTATTAATGGTAAGACTCTTGGCATTGTGGAGGATCAGAGGGATCTTGGGGTCAGAGTCCATAGGATGCTCAAAGCAGCTATGCAGATCGACTCTGTGGTTAAGAAGGTGTGCGGTGTAATGGCCTTCATCAATCGTGTAATTAAATTTAGGAGCCGAGGGGTCATGTTGCAGCTATATAGGACCCTGGTCAGACCCTGCTTGGAGTATTGTGCTCAGTTCTGGTCACCTCACTACAGGAAGGATGTGGAAGCCATAGAAAGGGTGCAGAGGAGATTTACAAGGACGTTGCCTAGATTGGGGAGCATGTCTTATGAAAATAGGTTGAGTGAACTTGGCCTTTTCTTCTTAGAGTGATGGAGGATGAAAGGTGACTTGATACAGGTGTATAAGATGAGAGGCATTGATTGTGTGGATAGTCAGAGTCTTTTTCCTAGGGCTGAAGTGGTTGCCACAAGAGGACACAGGTTTAATATGCTGGGGAGTAGGTACAGAGGAGATGTCAGGGGTAAGTTTCTTTACTCAGAGTGGTGAGTATGTGGAATGGGCTGTGGAAACAGTGGTGGAGGTGGATACGATAGGGTCTTTTAAGAGGCTTTTAGATAGGTACATGGAGCTTAGTAAAATAGAGGGCTATAGGTAAGCCTAGTAATTTCTAAGGTAGGGACACATTTGGCAGAAATTTGTGGGCCAAAGAGCCTGTATTCTGCTGTAGGTTTTCTATGTTTCTATGTCAGAGCCTGGGGCCTCTACATTGCTCTGTAACAATGATGTTATGGAAAGACATTTGTTGCAAGTAAAGAATTGATTTAGTTGGTTTAATTGGGAAAACCCTCCAAGAGGGGAAAATAGCATTTGTATTAAATCAGTCATACTAATTGCCCTGTTGAATTATCGCATTTGAGGATTTCTGAAAAGATTGATGTAGGTAGATACCTGGTTCATCACACATTTCAGAACAGTCCATCTCATCAGACCCATCAGGACAGTCTTGGTCACCATCACAAAGGTATTCAAAACTGACACATTCGGATCCATCCTTACAAAGGAAGAATGTTCGATCACACTCTAGTGTTGACTTGGAATCCTGTTGAACCTCCCAAGTATCCAAAGTTGAGACTACAAACAAAGCAATGATCATCCTTTTCCAAGCTCAAATTCCAGTCATATAGTTAATGTACAACATCTTTTAGGAGACAGTCAGGAAATTTGTAATAATTAATGCATAATAGAAAATGAAGTATTCAAGATTAACAATATCTGCTATCAGTTGTTAGATTAAAAAAAGATCAACACTAGCTAACACTGTAGACTTTCCACAAGGGAGACACCAGTGAGCTGAATAGTTTCATTTTCACTCAGAGGCTTGACTTTCTTCTCCATGTCCAATGACAAATGAGACATGTTAGTTTGTTAACCTTGTGCCTATGTGAAATTTAAATTATATTCATCTACGAGCCTCCAACATCCAATCTTGGATGTCTCACATTTTCATTTAAACACAGGCCTAGGCCAAAAATCCTTCTATTTTTTTTTTTGGAAACCTAACGAACTAACCTAACCTAACCTAACACTTGATACTGCTGGGTAATACTCACAGATTGCCTGTTTTTGTACAAACCTTTCTTTTCCACAGAAGTGTCACTGTTACTGGCTGATTCAAAGGTGGTGACGAATCATATAGGAGGAAGACTGAAAATTTGGCTGAGTGGTACCATAGCAACAATCTCCCATTCAATGTCAGCAAAACCATTGACTTCAGGAGGGGGAAAACCAGAGGTTCATGAGCCAGTTTTCATTGGGGATCACAGGTGAAGAGGGTCAGCAACTTTAAATCTCTTGGTGCTATCATTTCAGAGGATCTGTCCTGGGTCAAGACTGTAAGTGCCATTACGAAGAAAGCATGGCAGCCCTATTTCCTGAGGATTTTGCAAGGATCAGGCATGTAATCTAAAACTTGACTAACACCTATAGTTGTGAGGTGGAGAATGGTTACATCATACCCTGGTATGGAAACACCAATGAATGGAAAATCCTACAGAAGGTGATGGATACAGCTGAGTTTATCACAGTCTTCACCATTATGCACAGTGAGCTGTTGCAGCAAAGCAGCATCCATCATCACAAAACCCAACATCCAAGCTATACTTGCTTCTCACTGCTGCCATCAGGTACAAGGTACAAGAGTCTCAGGACCCTCACCATCAGGTTCAAGAACAGTTATTACCCCTCACATTATCCCCTCAGGCTCTTGAACCAGAGGGGATAACATCACTCAACTTCACTTGATCCATAACTGAGCAACACACACAAAATGCTAGAGGAACTCAGCAGGCCAGGCAGCATCTATGGAAAAGACTACAGTCAATGTTTCAGGACGAGACCCTCCAGCAGGACTGGAGAAAAAAAATTAGGAATAGATTTAAAAGGTGGGGGGGGGGGGGAGAGAGAAACACCAGCTGTTTGGGAAATGGTGAAGTGGGGATGCATTACCAGAAATTTGAGAAACTGATGTTCATGCCATCAGGTTGGAGGCTAACCAGATAGAATATAAGGTGTTGTTCCAATCTGAGTGTGGCCTCATCACAACAGTGGATGAGGCCCTGGCCTAGATTAACATATTGGAATGGGAAGTGGAATTAAACTGGGTGGCCATTGGGAGATTCCACTTGTTCTGGCAGCACTCAGGTTGGAGGAGAAACACCTTATATTCCGTCTAGATAACCACCAACCTGATGGCATGGACATCAATTTCCAGAAAGTCTGGTAATGGCTCACTCTTCACCATTTCCCATCCCCTTTTCCCTCTCTCACCTTATCTTCTTGCCTGCCCATCACTTTCCTCTGGTGCTGCTCCCCCCTTTTCTCTCTTCCATGGCCTTCTGTCCTCTCCTATCAGACTCCCCTTCTTCAGCCGTGTATCTTTTTCACCAATCAACGTCGCGGCTCTTTACTTCACCGCCCCACTCCAAGATTCACCTATCACCTTGTGTCTCTCTCTTCTCCTCACCTTTTAAATCTACTCATCTTTTTTTCTCCAGTCCTGCCGAAGAGCCTCGGCCCAAATCGTTGACTGTAGTCTTTTCCATAGATGCTGCCTGGCCTGCTGAGTTCCTCCAGCATTTTGTGTGTGTTGCTCAGATTTCCAGCATCTGCAGATTTTCTCTTCTCTGATTTTCTCATAACTGAACTGTTCCCACAAACTATGGACTCACTTTCTTCACTTTTGTTCTCGACAAGTATTGCTCATTAATGAATGATTTTGTCTTTGTGTTGCAAGGATCAATTCTTGACCCAGTGTTGTTCTCTCTCTACATGCCTCCATTAGGTCAGATTATTTCAAAACACAAGATGAATTACCACAGCTATAGAGACAACACACCAGTGCATTTGTCTCTGATGCCAGATGATCCTACAACTCTAAACCCTCTAGCCTCGTGTCTTACTATCATTACAGACTGGATGAGTTCAAATTTCCTTAAACTAAGTAACAACAAAAGTAAGAATTTTAGAATAAGCTTGATCATCTGGCTTTACAAATCAAGCCAGAAGGAAAGAATTTAGGTGTCATATTTGACACTGAGCTAAATTACAAATCACATACTAACCATATTACTAAGACTGTGTTCTTTCATTTAAGGAACATTGCAAAAGTTTGATTTCTTAGGTGTAGCATCTGTGCCCCCAGTTTACCTCCACTTGTCTAGGGTGAACCGCCGTCGCCCCACCAACGGTGCAATACTTCAGTGTAAATACAGTGTAATGGACCCCAGTGCATGCTCACAACACAAATGTCAGACAATACACCAAAGGCGAGTAAATAATTGCAACTTTATAGTTGTTTCTTAGTCATGGGTTAGTAGAAACAGATAACCTAAAGGCGCCAAATCAGTAAGTTTATCACTTTGTGCACATAATATTTTAATACGTTGGAGCTCACACCTCCAGTTCCATCCACAACGACCTTCTGAGCCTTCGGCCACTGTCCGAACCTCCGACGTCCAGTATCCGCCGCTCTGGAACCGCTGTCCGCTCCTCACATGTCCGTCCTCCTCACTCGCCTCCCGAAAAAGACCGCAAACTCCCGTTCAGTTCACACATACAAGATAGCTTAACAATTCTCCATTGGTTGTAACCCCTTTATCTACAGTTATAACCCAAATATTCCAGCTACAGGAACCCATTACATCATTAAGTAACATTACAGAGAAGCCATTTTGTTAGCCTGAACAGTTAACACCAGTTAATGGTACTGAGAGCCCTACACAGGGAATTAGACTACTGGAATACAGACCCGTTCTGAAGCAGGTGAAAACCTGGCCAGCAGGAGCCATCTCTGCTCTTCAAGACTGCTTTGTGCACACTGACTGACACATGTTCAGGGAGGCTGCAACCGATGGCGACTCCACCAACTTAGAGGAGTACACAGCATCAGTGACCAGCTACATCAGCAAGTGCATTGATGAATTCAGTGTGTCCAAGACCATTAGTACATGCACTAACCAGAAGCCATGGATGACCACAGAGGCCTGTGCGCTGCTGAGGACCCGTGACTTTGTCTTCAGAGCAGGCGACAAGGCAGCTTTAACAACAGCAAGGGCCAAACTGTCCAGGGTCATCAGAGGGGCAAAGCGTGCACAGCCACTTCCAGGACATCGGCGACACGCAGCGCATGTGGAAGGGCATCCTGGACATCACCAATTACAGGACAACATCACCTGACTGTGTGGGTGATGCCTCCCTCCCAGATGCGTTGAACAACTTCTACACTCGTTTCAAGGCAGAAAATGATGTGGTGGCAAGGAAGACCACTCCTCCTCCCAATAACCAGGTGCTGTGTCTCACCGTGGCCAATGTGAGGAGAACCCTGTGCAGGGTCAACCCATGGAAGGCTGCTGGATCAGACAATATTCCTGGTAGAGTGCTCAGAGAATGTGCAGACCAGCTGGCAGATGTTCTCATTGACATCTTCAACATCTCCCTGAGCAGCACTGTCGTTCCAACGTGCTTCAAGGCCGCCACTATCATTCCTGTGGCGAAGAAGTCTTCAGTGTCCTGCCTCAATAGACAATAGGTGCAGGAATAGGCCATTCGGCCCTTTGAGCCAGCACCACCATTCAATGTGATCATGGCTGATCATACACAATCAGTACCCCGTTCCTGCCTTCTCTCCATATCCCATAACCTCAATGACTACTGTCCCATTGCACTCACATCCATCAGCATGAAGTGTTTCAAGAGGCTCATCATGAGGCACATCAAGACCCTGCTACCCCCCTCAATGGACCCCCTGCAGTTTGCGTATTGTCCCAATCGCTCAACAGATGACACCATCACCATTACCCTCCACCTGGCTCTCACCCACCTAGACAAAAAAGACACGTATGTTCGAATGCTGTTCATAGACTTCAGTTCAGCATTCAACAGTCATTCCTCAGCTCAGATTGGAAAGCTGAGCCTACTGGGCCTGAACACCTCCTTTTGCAACTGGATCCTAGACTTCCTGACTGGGAGACCTCAGTCAGTCCGGATCGGGAGCAGCATCTCCAACACCATCACACTGAGCACCGGAGCCCCCCAGCGCTGTGTGCTCAGTCCACTGCTGTTCACTCTGCTGACCCACGACTGTGCAGCAAAACACAGCTCAAACCAAAACATCAGTTTGCCGATGACACGACCGTGGTGGATCTCATCAGCAAGAATGATGAGTCAGCATACAGAGAGGAGGAGCAGTGACTAACAGATTGGTGCAGAGCCAACAACCTGTCTCTGAATGTGAACAAAACAAAAGAGATGGTTGTTGACTTTAGGATGGCACGGAGCGACCACTCCCCGCTGAACATCGATGGCTCCTCGGTAGAGATTGTAAAGAGCACCAAATTTCTTGGTGTTCACCTGGCAGAGAATCTCACCTAGTTCCTCAAAACCAGCTCCATAGCCAAGAAAGCCCAGCAGTGTCTTTACTTTCTGCGAAGGCTGGGGAAAGTCCATTTCCTACCTCCCATCCTTACCGCATTCTACAGAGGATGTATCAAGAGTATCCTGAGCAGCTACATCACTGCCTGGTCCGGAATTTGCAACATCTCGGAACGCAAGACCTTGCAGCGGATAGTGAGGTCAGTTGAGAAGATCATTGGGGTCTCGCTTCCTGCTATTACAGACGTTTACACCACACACTGCACCCGCAAAGCTAACAGCATTGTGAAGAACCCCACACACCCCTCATACAAACTCTTCTCCCACCTGCCATCTGGCAAAAGGTACCGAAGCATTTGGGCTCTCACAACCAGACTGTGCAACAGTTTCTTCCCCCAAGCCATCAGACTCCTCATTACCCAGAATCTAGACTGACATCTACATCATTATATTGAAATTTATCCTCTACTGTGCCTATTGTCTTGTTTATTAATTATTTATTTAATTGATTGATTATTGTACTGCCCTGCACTGTTTTGTGCACTTTATGCAGTACTGTGTAGATCTGTAGTCTAGAGTAGTTTTGTGTTATTTTATGTAGTCTAGTGTAGGCTTGAGTTGTCTCACATAGTCCAGTTTAGTTTTGTGTTGTTTCATGTAGCACCATGGTCCTGGAGGAACGTTGCTTCATTTTTACTGTGTAGTGTACCAGCAGTTTATGTTCAAAATGACAATAAAAAGAGACTTGATTTGACCTTGATGGCTGACATATACAGGCCTTCCAACAGTGGCTGGGAGGTGGACCACAGGTTACAGCACAGAATAGAAAAGGCCAGTCAAAAGGACAACGTTATGGTAGTCATGGGAAATTTTAACCTGCAGGTTGATTGGGAAAATCAAGTTGCTAATGGAGCTCAAGAGAGTGAGTGAGTTTGTTGAATGCCTATGAGATGGCTTTTCAGAGCAGTTTGTCATTGAGCCTACTAAGGGATCAGTTAGACTGCACTGGGTCTAATGTAATGAACCAGAGGTGATGAGGGAGCTTAAGGTGAAGGAACCCTTAGGAACCAGTGATCATAATATGATTGTGTTCAACTTGAAATTCGATAGGGAGAAAGTAAAGTCTGATATAGCAGTATTTCAGTAGAGTAAGGGAAATTACAGTGATATGAGAGAGGAGTTGGCCAAAGTAAATTGGATGGAGCTGCTGGCAGGGATGACAGCAGAGCAGCAATGACGTGCATTTCTGGGAAAAATGAGGAAGGTGCAGGGCATGTGTATTCCAAAATGAAGAAATATTCAAATGGTAAAATAGTACAACCATGGCTGACAAGGGAAAAAAAGCAAAAGAAAGGGCATACAACAAAGAAAAAACTAGTGAGAAGATAGAAGATTGGGAAGTTTTTAAAAAAAAAACTACAGAAAGCAACTATAAAAATCACTAGAAGGGAAAAGATGAAATATGCTAGCAAATAATTTCAAAGTGGATAGTACAGGTTTTTCAAGTATGTTAAAAATAAAAGAGAAATAAGACTGGATATAGGACCGCTAGAAAATGAGGCAAGAGAAATAATGGACAAGGAGATAGCTGCTAAACTAAATGAGAATTTTGCATTAGACTTCACTGTGAGAGATACCAGCAGTATGCCTGATGTTGTAGTGTGTGAAGGAAGAGAAATGGGTGCAGAAGGCTAGGAACTGGGTTTGAGGAGGAAAAAAAAAGGATCAGCCGTAATAGAATGGCAGAGTAGACTCAATGAGCCAGATGGCCTAATTCTGCTCCTATGTCTTATGTTGATGTTAATTTGGTATATTCGATTACATTTTATTCTATATAATGTTTGTCTTATGCTTTCTAATTTTGTCTCATTATTATAACTAAATTGTTTTGTCTTTACAATTTATGTAAAGCATTTTAATGAATTAAAGATGATATATAAATAAGGTTATTATTGTGTTTTCCCCAGCTCAAGGTACGGGCATAGCCAAGCACACTTATTTCTCAGTGGCTAGAAACTTTTGGACTATTCTAGTGGCGTTTAGTGTTGTGGCTTTCTGAAGACTTACATAGATATTACTGTGTACCTCTAATTGTTTAATGCTATTGTGTAGTGACTTTGGGATGACACCAGTTGTAGATATTACTATAGGGACAATGTATACCCTGTTCATGTTTCATAGTCTTTCAATTTCCTCTTTTAATTCAGCATATTTCTGGCATTTTTCACTTATTGATTTCTGTATGTTAAGTGTGCTTGGAATGGCTATGACTATTAAATAACTTGTTTTTGCTTGTTTATCTTGTAATATTATATCCGGACAGTCATTATGAATTGTCCTATCAGTAGAAATGGTTTGGTCATAATATAATTTGTAGAACTCTGATCCTAAACGTGGAGCAGGGTTATAGTTATAGTAAGGTATGTGTAATGTATGGATCTATTTCTTTTAGAGTAATATGTATAGATTGTTGTCTATGCATGTGTAGTGTTTTCTCTCTTGCTCCAATGAGAATACACCAGTTAAAGCTATTTCCCGTGTCTGTGTTTTTGCTTAATATATGTAGTTGTGCACAGACACAACAAATTGCCGATGAGTATGAACTGAATGTCAGAAAATATCACAAACTGCACTGATAGTTACTTGAGTGAAACTGCACGAGAAAGCCGAAGGACCCATGAGTAACAGTGAAAGACACACTGAATTTATAGTGAAAATAATGTGGATATCTTCAGTCAGGAAAGTTGACGAATTTGATAGCCCTAATGAAGGCTGGGAATCAGATATCAAGAGAGTTTAACTATATTGTAATGCAAACGACATGGAGGAACAATAGAAAGCCCCTATGCTTCTTATCTTAATGGACCCAAGAACGCACAGTCTCTTACACAACCTCTGAAAAGCAAGAATGCGGTCTCTTACACAACCGCTGAAAAGCAAGAACGTAGTCTCTTACACAACCCCTGAAAAGCAAGCAAGACATTCAATGAAATTGCTGCAATTTTACAGAATCACTTGAGCCCTAAACCGTTGGTAATAGCTGAGAGATTTAGATTTTACAAAAGTGAACCAGTGAAACAATGAAAGTCTTTCTGAATGCTCTGCGAACTGTGCAAACGTTCCTAGTACTCTGACTTTGGAGATGGACTTTCTGATGCATTAAGGGACATGCTTATATTGGCATGCATAGTCAAAGCATTCAAACAAGGCTACTGGCAGAAGGAGACCTAACCAATGGCATTGACCATTGCAATATCATTAGAGACTGCAACAAAAGATGCAGCAGAGCTTCAGAAAAGTAGGTTAGAATGTGAAATGCACAAAATATAGCTGAATGGTGCAAAAAGCCAAAAATGTTATTGATGTGGTAAATCCTCCCATGATGCGAATAACTGTTGGATCAAAGAAAAAGTTTGCAGAAAGTATCAGAGAGAATATGCAAGGCAGAGAAAAAGCACAACTGAATGAAAAGTCTCAAACACAAAATGAAGCAAATGCATGAAGTTACTGAATGTAAAACAGAATCAGAACACAGAGCCTGACAAAGGTGAACTGTCATGCCTAGAACTGCATAGTATAACTGAAGGAAATCACTAAGTCATCTGGATTACAATAGATGATTCCGGTGTAAAACTGAAAATGGAACTGGATACATAGTTCCAGAAGCTGACTACAACAAACTGTTTTCTACCATACAGTATAGAATTCCTCAGTGACGTGAAAGACCTGCATAGGTGAAAAAGTGTCTCCCAAAGGCAAACTGAAGGTAAATGTGACATATGAAGTTAGAGCTTCATGCGCTGAAAAGTGGAGAGCCAGAGCTTTTCGTATGTGTATGGTTGAGAAAAATCCAACTAGACTGGCACTTACTCTAAGCTCTCAGTGTGAGATCAACAAGCAACTGCAGCCCAAATGGTAGCACTAACCAAAGGCTGTCACAGTTGCTTAATGCTTATCAGGTGTTCAAAAGAAGGCAGGACTTCTTTTCAGAGCGGGCAGCGGAATCCGTGGAAGCAGAGTCCTGGGCTTTGGCTAAGTGGGCTTCGGCGTAAGGGGACTTCGGTAAGCCTGTGTGATTGCTCGCTGAGGGGAAGAAGGTAAGGTCGCTAGGTGCTTTTTAGACTTATTCTATCAATCCAGTTCAGGTATGGGGGAGACAGTCAGAGCAGTGGTGTGCTCCGTATGCAGTATGTGGGAAGTCAGGGTCAACACAGTTGTCCCTGATGACCACACCAGCAAAAGGTGCATCCAGCTGCAGCTCCTATCAGCCCGAGTTAGGGAGTTGGAGCGGGAGCTGGATGAACTACGGATCATTCAGGAGGCAGAGGCAGAGATAGATAGGAGTTATCAGGAGGTAGTCACAGAAGTAGGCAGATGGGTGACGGTCCAGAGAGGCAGGGGGAGCAGGCAGAGAGAGCAGAGCACCCCTGCGGCCATTCCCATTAACAATAAGTATACCGTACTGGATACTGTTGATGGGGATGACCTACCAGGAATGAGTTGTAGTGGTCCTGCCTCTGGCACAGAGGTTGAACCCTCAACTAGGAAGGGGAGGAGGGAAGAGAAGAGAGCGATAGTTTTAGGGGATTCTATAGTCAGGGGGGCAGATAGGAGATTTTGTGGGGCAGATCGGGAGTCTCGGATGGTATGTTGCCTCCCTGGTGCTGGGGTCTGGGACATCTCAGATCGGGTGCAGGCTATTCTTGAGAACGAGGGCATGAACCCAGATGTAGTGGTCCATGTAGGGACCAACGATGTAGGTAAGGTGAGTGAGGGGGTCCTGCTTAGAGAGTTCAGGGAGTTAGGAGTGAAGCTGAAAGGCAGGACCTCCAGGGTGACAACCTCAGGATTGCTACCTGTGCCATGTGCGAGTGAGGCGAAGAATAGAATAATTATGCACATTAATACGAGGCTGAGAGCATGGTGCAGGAAGGAAGGGTTCAGGTTTTTGGATAATTGGTCTTTGTTCCAGGGACGTTGGGATCTGTTTCGAAGGGACGGTCTACATCTGAACTGGAAGGGTACTAACATTCTTGCAGGAATGTATGCCAGTGCTGCTCGGGGGGGTTTAAACTAGATGTGCAGGGGGCAGGGATCCAGAATACGAGAGAAGATGATATGATGAAGGATAAGGGACAGGTGGGGAATACACGTTTCCCAAATATTAATTGTGTAAAGGAGAAAGGTGAGACAGAATATGTGTTGGAAAAGTTACATGTACAGAGGGTTGGTCAGAAGGAGCATGGGGTTAAATGTGTAGAAGGTTTGGGTGATCTTGAGAAGGTCATCAAAATTCAAGGTGCAATTAGCCCGATGGAAGTTCAAGGAGCTGGGTTAGGTACAATAGACAGTGTTTTAAGCAAAGAGAGGAGGAATGGGCTAAGAATTCTATACTTGAATGCGCGTAGTGTCAGAAATAAGACAGATGAGCTTGAAGCTCAGATGAAAATGGGGAACTACAATATTGTTGGGATAACGGAGACATGGCTGCAAGGGGATCAGGGCTGGGAATTGAGTGTACCAGGGTATACGTGCTATTGTAGGCCCTGTTGGTGAGGAATGAGATTCAGTCCTTAGCAAGGGGTGACTTAGGAACAGGGGAAGTAGAGTCTATGTGGATTGAGCTGAGGAACAGTAAGGGTAAAAAGACCCTAATGGGTGTTGTGTACAGGCCCCCAAACAGTAGCGTGGATATTGGGTACAAGTTGATTAGGGAGTTAACATTGGCATGTGCTAAAGATAATGCAGTCATTATGGGAGATTTCAATATGCAGGTGAACTGGGAGAATCAGGTAGGTGCTGGACCCCAGGATAGGGAGTTTGTGGAGTGTCTAAGTGATGTATTTTTGGAACAGCTTGTGCTTGAGCCAACCAGGAACGAGGCTATTTTGGACTTGGTGATGTGTAATGAACAGGAATTGATAAGTGATCTTGAAGTAAAGGAGCCATTAGGAAGTAGTGATCATAACATGAAAAGTTTTTATCTACAATTTGAGAGGGATAAGGCAGATCACAGGTGTCAGTGTGGCAATTAAATAAAGGAGACTACGGAGCCATGAGGGAAGAGCTGGCCAAAGTTAAATGGGCGGATGCCCTGGCAGGAAAGACAGTGGATCAGCAGTGGCAGATATTCTTGGGGATAATACAAAAGATGCAAAAGCAGTTCATTCCAATGAGAAGGAAGGATTCAAAGAGGTGGAAGGGGCCACAATAGTTGACAAAGGAACTCAGAGATTGTATAGCATTAAAGAAAAAGAAGTATGACAGGGCTAAGATGAGTGGGAATACAGATGATTGGGAAAGTTTTAAGGAACAGCAGACCTTAACTAAAAAAGCAATACGGAGAGAAAAAATCAGATATGAGCTCGGTCTAGCCAGGAATATAAAAGGGGATAGCAAAAGCTTTTTTAGCTATGTGAAGAGAAAGAAGATAGTTAAGAACAATGTTGGCCCCTTGAAGAATGAATTGGGAGAAATTGTTATGGGAAACAGGGAAATAGCAACAGAATATAATGCGTACTTTAGATCTGTCTTCACCAGGGAGGACACAAGCAATCTCCCAGATGTATGGATGGGCCAGGGTCATAAGATATCAGAGGAATTGAAACAGATTGACATTAGGAAAGAAACTGTGATGAGTAGACTGATAGGACTGAAGGCTAATAAATCCCCGGGTCCAGATGGTCTGCATCCGAGGGTTCTAAAAGAGGTGGCTCAGGAAATTGCGGATGCATTGGTAATCATTTTCCAATGTTCCTTAGATTCAGGATCAGTTCCTGAAGATTGGAGAGTGGCTAATGTTATCCCACTTTTCAAGAAGGGAGGGAAGGAGAAAACGGAGAACTATCGCCCTGTTCGCCTAACGTCAGTCGTGGGGAAGATGCTTGAGTCCATTATTAAGGACGAAATAGTGGCACATCTTGATGGCAGTAATAGGATTAGGCCGAACCAGCATGGATTTACCAAGGGCAAATTGTGCATGACTAATCTGTTGGAGTTTTTTGAGGGTGTAACAAGGATGTTAGACGAGGGTAAGCCAGTGGATGTAGTATACCTAGATTTTCAGAAGGCATTCGATAAGGTGCCACATAGGAGATTGGTGAGTAAAATCAGAGCTCATGGCATTGGGGCATGATATCAACATGGATAGAAAACTGGTTGGCAGATAGAAAGCAAAGGGTAGCAGTGAATGGGTGTTTCTCGGACTGGCTGGAGGTGACTAGTGGGGTACCACAGGGCTCTGTATTGGGACCACCGCTCTTTACAATTTATGTCAACGATTTAGATGAGGGCATTGAGAACTAAATCAACAAGTTTGCTGACGATACTAAACTGGGTGGCAGTGTGACATGCGAAGAGGACGTTAGGAGAATACAGGGAGACTTGGATAGGCTGGGTGAGTGGGCAGATACTTGGTAGATGTCATTCAATGTGAATAAATGCGAAGTTATCCACTTTGGAAGCAGGAACAAGAGGGCAGAGTATTGTCCGAACGGTGTAGAGTTAGGTAAGGGAGAAATGCAAAGAGACCTAGGAGTCCTAGTTCACCAGTCAATGAAGGTGAATGAGCAAGTGCAACAGGCAATGAAGAGGGCAAATGGAATGTTGGCCT
Source organism: Hypanus sabinus (assembly GCF_030144855.1). NCBI lineage: Eukaryota > Metazoa > Chordata > Chondrichthyes > Myliobatiformes > Dasyatidae > Hypanus > Hypanus sabinus. The sequence continues at coordinate 73,957,935 of NC_082710.1, read as the reverse complement.
TTATTACAAGGGGAATTGAGAACAAGAGCAAGGATGTCCTTTTGCATTTGTACAGGGCCCTGGTGAGACCACACCTGGAATATTGTGTACAGTTTTGGTCTCCAGGTTTAAGGAAGGACATTCTGGCAATTGAGGAAGTGCAGCGTAGATTCACTAGGTTGATTCCTGGGATGGCAGGGCTGTCTTACGCAGAGAGATTGGAGAGATTGGGCTTGTACACACTGGAATTGAGGAGATTGAGAGGGGATCTGATTGAAACGTTTAAGATAATTAAAGGATTTGATAGGATTGAGGCAGGAAATATGTTCCAGATGTTGGGAGAGTCCAGTACCAGAGGGCATGGATTGAGAATCAGAGGTCAGTTATTTAAAACAGAGTTGAGGAAAAACTTCTTCTCCCAGAGAGTTGTGGAGGTGTGGAATGCACTGCCTCGGAAGATGGTGGAGGCCAATTCTCTGGATGCTTTCAAGAAGGAGCTAGATAGATATCTGATGGATAGGGGAATCAAGGGATATGGGGACAAGGCAGGGACTGGGTATTGATAGTGAATGATCAGCCATGATCTCAGAATGGCGGTGCAGAATCGAGGGGCTGAATGGTCTACATCTGCACCCTTTGTCTATTGTTCAGAAGGATATAGATAAGCAAATCGAAGACTTGGCCAAAAGTTGTTCGGGATGCCAAGAAGTTCAAAATGCACCCCCATAAGCACCGTTACATCCGTGTGAGTAGCCATTGTCAACGTGGCATAGAGTATAGATTGACTTTGATGGGCCATTCATGGACTCCATACTTCTGATTGCTGTGAATGCTCATTCAAAGTGGCTGGAGGTTATACCACTGAAGTCAACCACCTCAGCAAAGACCATCTCCGCTCTGAGAACTACCTCCACCAGAAACGACTTACCAGAACAAATTGTGAGTGACAATTGACCACAATACACATCAGAAGAATTCTGACTGTTCATGAAGAAAAATGGCATCAGACATTTCAAGTTGGCTCCTCACCACCCAGCAATGAATGGGTTAGCTGAAAGATTTATCCAAGCCTTCAAGAAGTCCATTAAAGCTATGGACAAGGAGGACAATTTTCTACAGAACAAGGTGGACAATTTCCTTTTTGTGTATCGGAACACAGTTCATTTGACGACAGATCAAACACCTGCCATGCTGTTCATGAGCAGGAATCTGAGATCTTGCATAGACCTGCTGAAACCAGATCTACAGAGAGAAGTACAGAACAAACAGTTCAGCCAGTTGCCAAGTGAAAAATCAAGATGCTAGCTAGCATGATTACTGAGAAGACAAGTGGACACCCAGTAGGACAGCTACAAGAACTGGATCACTAATGTACACAGTAGATCAAACATGGAGATGTCATGTGGACCAGATACTGGATGCTCAACTGAAGAACACACCAGCATCGATTACATCCAACAAGACGGACACATTACAGTCACCAGGCTTACCTCTCAGTGATGGTGTCACTGAGAACAGCACTACACCAGAAACCAAGAACATTGTTTTAGATAAGACACCTACCAAACCTGATGCCACTCCACAGGTCCAGAGGCATGACAAGAACGTTATCATTGACAAGACACCTGCCAAAGCTGATACCACCCCAAAGGTCCAGAAATGCTATCCTGAAAGAAACAGAGTGCCACCCAAAAGACTGAACCTTTAGAAAAGTAAAGTTAGTCATGGACTGTTATAGTGAAAGCACGTTTATTGGGAATATGGGTTTATGAAAGAGAAATTAAATATTTTGTACATACACAATCTTATATTGCATTAATCTAAAGAGGGAGGAAGTGTACATATGGATCTATTTCTTTTAGAGCAATGACCTCCCCTTTAGCACTATGTATAGATTGTTGTCTATGCACATGTATTAATCTGTCTCCACATGTGTACTGATCTACTGTGTACACATGTCCATTGTTCTCTCTCTCTTTCTGCAATGTGAATGCACCAGTTAAAGCCATCTCCATGTGCACTTTTATTTAATTCATACATAGTTGTGTATAGACACAACAGCAAGTTCTCTTCTATGAGTTTATATTTTAAAGTGAGATTTTGGTGAATGGTGCTTTCTATTTGATTGCGCCTGTGTAACTGATCAGATTGAGTTAAGCAGCTGCACAATCCTGAAATGAGTTAGAGTGTTTCTGATTTCCCTTGGCATTTTCTGCATTTATCATCTTGAATTTGTTTGTCTTTTATTGTGTAATTTTGATCATTTTTCGTGTTAACTACCTGGTCCTGTCTGGTCAGAAGGACCCTCACTGTTTCTGAGAAGAGGTCTCCAACTCTGAGCCAGGTGTTCGATGTTTCCTTGTCAACATCTGGTCTGTTCAGATCATGGGGATGACTTCTGTGGAAGGTCATGCTCTTATTATTTTTCCTTCTTTTTGTACTTGCAGAGTTTGTTGTCTTTTACACAATGGTTGTCTATCCGTCCTGTTGTGTGCAGTCTTTCATTGATTCTATTGTATTCCTTGTATTTACTGTGAATGCCTATAGAAGACAAATCTCAGAATTGTGTATGGTGACAGACATGTACTTTGATAATAAATTTCCATTGAACTTTGAAGTGATCATCTCATCCCAAAATGAGATAACTTTCCTAACAACTTCACCTTGTGTAAGTTAATCCATAAGACCATTAGACGAACAGACATAGGAGCAGAATTAGGCCATTCAACCCACTGAGTCTGCTCCACCATGGCTGATCCTGGATCCCACTCAACCCCATACACCTGCCTTCTGGCTATATCCTTTGATGCCCTAACCCATCAGGAAACCATCAACTTCTGCCTTAAATATACCCATGAACTTGGCCATGCAGTCTGTGGCAGAGCATTCCACAGATTTGCTACTCTGGCTAAAAAATTCCTCCTTTAACTCTGTTCTAAAATGTCACCCCTCAATTTTGAGACTAGGACCTCTAGTTCTGGAGGCCACCACCTTTGGAAATATCCTCTCCACATCCATCCTATCCAGTCCTTCCAGCTTTTGGTAGGTTTCAATGAGATCCTCACACATTCCTAAATTCCAGCAAGTACAGGTCCAAAGCTGCTAGATGCTCCTCATATGTAACCCCTTCATTCTTGGAATCATCCTCGTGAACCTCCTCTGGACTCTCTCCAATGAGAGCACATCCTTTGAGATATGGTGCCCAAAACTTTTGATAACACTCCAAGTGTGGCCAGAGTAGTGCCTTATAAAACCCTAGCATTATTTCCTTGCTTTTATATCCTATTCCCCTTGAAATAAATGCCAACATTGCATTTACCTTCTTTACCACAGACTCAACCTGTCAGTTAACCTTCTGAAGTCTTGCACAAGGACTCCCAAATCCCTCTGCACTTCTGATGTTTGAACCTTCTCCCCAATCAGATAATAGTTCACAATGTTCCTTTACCAAAATGCATCATCATACATTTCCCAACACTGTATTCTATCTGCCACTATTTTGCCCATTCTTAAAATGTGTCTAAATCAGGCTGCAATTGCATTGCTTCCTCAGCACTATCTATCCCTCCACCGATCTTTGTATCATCCGCAATCTTTGTCACAAAACTATCAATCCCATTACTCAAATCATTGACAAACAATGTGAAAAGCAGCGGTCCCAATACTGACCTCTGAGGAACACCACTAGTCACCGGCAGCCAACCAGAAAAGGCTCCTTTTATTCACACTCACTGCCTCCTGCCTGTCAGCCATTTCTCTATCCACGCCAGTATTTTCCCTGTATTGCCATAGGATTTTATCTTGTCAAGCAGCCTCATCTGTGGCAGCTTATCAAACACCTTCTGAAAATCCAAGTAAATGACATCCACTGCCTCTCCTTTGTCCACCCTGCTTGTTACTTCCTCAAAGAATGCTAACAGATTTGTCAGGCAGGATTTCCCTTTACAGAAACCATGCTGATTTCAACTTATTTTATCATTAGTCCCCAAGTGCCCCAAAACCTTATCCTTAGTAATAGACTCCAACATTTTTCCAGCTACTGAGGTTAGGCTAATTGACCCATAATTTCCTTTCTTTAGTCTTCCTCCTTCCTTGGAGTGGAACGACATTTGCACCACAGATGGTCCTGCACTGTTAACCAGTTCACACTTGCATTACCTAAGAACTATTGCCTCTCATTGTATTCTTCCTTTA